>NC_047651.1:12512406-12603066 GCF_902201215.1 Prunus dulcis
TAGGTGTGATTGGATAGATAGTTCTGGTCTTGTAGTCGACGAACTTGGATTTACCCTTGTAGATTTGAGTAAAATTGGACATAGGAATGACCAATTTGTTTTGGCTTCTCAAGTCAAACAAATATTTTTTGTTGACGAACCGATGCATCGTGGTTGGTCGGTAGTGTTATCAATGCCTAATAGAGAATATAATGATGTTATTGGTGATGAAGTCTTAGGTGATGTGATAATTGAGTGTGAGCCATTTACTAGAGGGATGCCAAATGTTGACACATTTGATGAACCGGTGGGTGAGTTAGGTGGTCAAAATATTCGAGGTGGGTGTGAAGATATATGGATTGAATGATGCTTATGTAATTGGCAGTGTATGACATTAATTTTGTAATATATTGTAATGTGATTTCTTCACTTTCATTATACAGGTTTTGGCCACAAAACAATCAGTGAAAAAAATACTGGTTCCAGATTACATCATTATATTCTGCATAAAAAACGACGTCTGTTCAAATAAAACACGACGTTATGGTGAACCATTTATTCAGCATATTTACCGACGTCTTAAAGCAACGTAACAATGAAGAACCACGACGCTATTGTGAAGCAATTATCCAGGATATCACGTCGGGGAAGGATTAAGAACCGCCATGTAATTCTAAATAACACGACTCCAATCCCATAATACCGACGCCTAAAAAACGAGATAAATAATCTGAACGTTAAAAAATACGACGTCATCATACATTTTCCACGTCGCAAGTTCTTTTATAAACGAAGAGGAACGAAATGAATTCCGACGGTAATTCATTATAACCGCCGCCTAATATCAATTAAACGACGTTATTTATAATACGGCTCTCATCATAATCAACGCCGTCTATATGTTTTGTAATACGGCTCTCATTTATTTGGAACCGACGTTGTTTAGAAGTTCAACGTCGTCTACATTAATAAGTGCGGCGCGAGTAATGAATACATATAAATACAACGTCGACTATATAAATGCCACCGACGTTGTTTTGCATTTCAACGTCAACTATATAAATACATACGTCGTAAATAATGACACTGACAACTATTTCCACGCCATCTTTTTTAGAAAAATCGAAGTGGAAAATTTATTTCACGACGGTTGTTTGTAAATAAGAGACGTAGTAGATTTCAATAACGTCGTCTTCTCATGTATTTAAAGACGCCATATTTTTTCTTGTCGTGAAAATTATATTTAACGGCGTAGTGTTTTAGTTGTCGTCGTTGTATGTCTATCTTGCGCCCTTGTTCTTTTAATATGTGTCATATTTTTCCTTTTTAACGACGGTGATTTGTTTGAGTTGGTCGCCTATTCTCATCCTCGACTATTTTTTAAAACTTTAGCAGACTAAACACGTCTGTTTTTATTTGTTTTCGACGTTGTTTTATTTAACAACGTCTAATATTTACCGTCGTTGTTTGTTTCTAAAAATAGGACGTATAAATTTTGTAATACGACTTTCATATATTCGTAACCGACGTTGTTTAGTTTTTTCAACGTCTTCCCTATAAATACATACGTCGTAAATAATGACACTGACAACTATTTCCACGTCATCTTTTATAGAAAAATCGAAGAGGAAAATGTATTTTACGACGGCTGTTTTTATATAGGCGACGTAGTAGGTCTATCTTGCGGCCTTGTTCTGTTAATATGTGTCATATTTTTCCTTTTTAACGGCGGTTTTTTTAGAGAGTTGGTCGTCTATTCTCATCCTCGACTGCTTTTTTAGATCTTTTTGCAGTACAAAGACGTCGTTTTGTATTTGTTGATGGCGTTGTATATTTTAACAACGACGGTGATTTAGCGTCGTGGTTTATGAGGGAAAAGATGACGGTGGATTCCACGACCATTGAAAAACTGAATATACGACGGTGATTTACCGTCGTCTTTTTGCTTTTTTGTAGTAGTGTTAGAGAAAATACATAACGGAACAGAGAACAAAGATCTTTAACAATCAATCCCCTCAAGGCTCAATCAAAGAGATGGTAGTTTAGAGAGTAATATACAACATATCAGGGAAAAAAAATTATAGTACTTATATTATATAATACAGCAAGTTTAATGCAGAGAAGTATAGGAAAGGTTAACATCAATATCTGTCCAACGGGAGGACCCTTAATGCCAGCGCCCTTTCCTTCTATTTTCTTCTTCCTAAGCCAAACAACAATCACAATCATACATGATGCAAATTATTTTGTTAGAAGACAAAATTGCATAGCTACAAAACTGGCAAAAATTAGAAGACAAAATGCAAATTGCTTTGTAGCCAGACATGAAATTTTCATCCAACAATTGAAAATAAGTATATACAAGAAGACTATTATGATCTTATATTTGTTTGCACTGAAAAACCTTACTCGAGTTTTCTGGCCTAAACTGAAATTATTCACAACCAAGACAAGATACTCAACAAAAACATATGTAAAAATTAACACACAAAATGCAAAAGAAGTTGAAGGGCAAATCCAGAACTCACCACTATTAAAGGGACAGCTTTCGAAAGATGAAAGCTTACCCATTTGTTAAAGGGAACCGAAATCAACACATGTAATCAGCACAAAATCAGTATCAAAACCTGTAATATGAAGGAATCTGGTGAAAGTTAAAATTAATCCTTGAAGGCATACCCACACAGAAAATTTTGAGGGAATATAAATTATATATATATATATCATAGAAAAAAGGCATTCATAAACACATGAAGAGCCTTAAACACACCATTTAATGTATATTATAAAAAATATATATATATATATATATATATTAAGTTCACAAAAGCGAAACAGTGAACAAAACCAAACAATCCAAATAGTAATATAAACCCAAATATTATATTACCAAAACCAAATGAACAATCCAACAAAAATCAAACCTTCGCACTAAAATTTTGTACCTGGAGGCCACTCAAATTTTTCCTAAATGAGGCTGAGTGTAACACCCCGACCCCAAATTTCCCCAAATTTAACCCTTATTTAATTAGTTAATTATTTAAGGGTATTTTAGTCATATTTTTAACCGGAGAGAGTTTGGGACCGTGACTTGTATTTTTGGATAGGTCGCACTGAGACGAGGTCATAGACACGTAGTGGGCTCGAATCGGAGTTGTAACGAGAGAGATATGGTCAAAAGAAACCCAGTGGCACAATCATAAATATTTCAAAATGGGATTTTTTATAAAAATCTTGTTTTCTCTCTCTCTCTCTCTCTCTCTCTCTCTCTCTCTTTCTCTCTCCCCTTGGCGTCACGACCCAGCCCTCCCCCGAGATCGGCCACCGCTCCAGCCGCCGGAAAATGGCGATTTTCGCCCGAATGTCGCCCGATCTTCGCCGGCTCCGATCTCCCTCCTCCGGCCGCCATTTCTGGCGATCAAGGTATGGAAATTCATCCCCTCTGCATGTTCTAGCTGATGGTTGGGTAGGAATTGATCGATTTGTAGCGTAGACAATTCGATTTTCGAATTGAAATTTGGCCGAACTTCGGCCGCCGTGATCGGCCATTTCTGGCCACTTTTTGGGGGTTGTCCAAGAACAAAAGTGACTCCAAATTGGGTGTTTTACCTAGGGTAGGAGTTTGGAGTCTCGGTTCCAAGATTTTCCGGCGAAGTTTTATCGCTTTGGACACCCGGTCTGCCCGCGCGTGTGGCGGCGCGTGGGCCAGGGTGGTGGCGTTTCTCTGGGCAGTTTTGAGGTCCTCGTGCCGTCACGAGCGCGTAGGATTTTGCGGATCTCAATTCGGACGTCGTTTGACTATCGAACGGATATCGCCTATCGGGCGTTATCCGGGTTCGATAGGTTGGGACCGTCGGACGGTCCCAAATTTAAGATATGTTAATCTGGGTAATTCTAGGATCGTGTAGGGATTCACGGATCGTGAATCGGAACCCCGGATGTTCCGATTCAATAGTTTAAGGTTTATATTTTATATTAACCGTTAGATCGTACGATCGTGAGCGATCCGACCGTACGATTTGAACCAAACTTGCAGGACGAGTGTCCTATACCTTATAGAAACCATAGGAACTTCCGGATTGGAATTTGGAGGTCGTAGGTCCCGTGGACCCGTTTGACCAGGGTTAGGGTAGTTTGACCCTTGGTTGACCGTGAGTCTTCCGGAGTAATCTCACCTTCCTAGGGGGATAATCTGGTGCTAGACTATTGTTGGGGTTTACGCAATATTAGAATATTTGTATATTTATAGAATTAAGATTTTATGTTTGTACAAGGGTACAACAGAGTCTAGAATGCCAGTTGGAGTGCTATATACACTACTTTAAGTGCATTCCCGGCTTTTGGATGTACTACGAGTACCACCAAGTGAAAGCTAGGTCCCACGTGGCGTAGGTTATCCGGCGTGCGGACAGACCCCATACGTGGCGTTGGTTGTACCGGCGTATGGGGAGATATTGTAATATTATGTTGAGGTCCCACGTGGCGTAGGTTATCCGGCGTTGGGACAGACCCCATACGTGGCGTTGGTTGTACCGGCGTATGGGGAGATATTGTAATATGATGTTGAGGTCCCGCGTGGCGTAGGTTATCCGGCATTGGGACAGACCCCATACGTGGCGTTGGTTGTACCGGCGTATGGGGAGATATGTGATAGTATGGCATGGTCGCACGTGGCGTAGGTTATCCGGCGTGTTGACAGACCCCATACGAGGCGTTGGTTGTACCGGCGTATGGGGAGATTATGTGGAATACAGAGAAATGAATTGAGGTGTCGCCTAAGTGTGGGATTAGGTGTTACGAGAGAACTACGTGTGCCTTGATCCCTCAAGGAGGGTACGTAGGCAGCCTAAGGTCATTAGGTGCAGCCGCAGAACTAAAAATTAGTCATAAATTTATATTTGAATTTATTGTTGCCTTGCCCGAGGCATGAATTGTTTGTTAGTGTGTTTGGAAATTTGTTGAGAATTTTTGGAAGGCCGAAGCCCATTTATGTAAATTGCATGAAATTATATTGTGCATGCTGCCAGTTGGGGATTTTAAATGTGTTTTTATGCAGGTTGAAATTTTGGGAAATGTCCAGTTTATAGGGGAGACTCTGCCGAAATTCCGGCAGAAAGTCCCGGTCTATAGTGAGTGGGCCCGGCATCGAGGGATGTCAGGAATTCCAAAGGATTTGTCTCGGATTATGGGAAAATTCGGGGCGGGTCCTTTCACTGAGCAAGCTAGTGGTGGAGAGATGCTGGTGGGCTCGGTGATGAAGGCCAATACCTGCAAAGAACAATAAATATTAGGATTGGCCTTAAGAATTGTAGATCTAAGACAAAAGAAGTAGCGGTTCACGATGAGAGAGCAAAGCATTGAGGGATTTGATGACGGCGACAAGAGATTGAAAGGCTGCGAAGTTGGCAATGATAGAGGCAGTGGATGATGAGCAAAGAGAGGATCCATGAGAGAGAGAGAGAGAGAGAGAGAGAGAGAGAGAGAGAGAGAGAGAGAGAGAGAGAGAGAGACAGATGGCTGGGATGGAGCAAAAGAGGTAGGGATATTGGATTTTTCCCTAGGTTTAGCAGTGTGAGAGTGATGGGCAAAAAGAAAGAGGGGCTGTGAAATGTTATTCAGAAAAAAGAGGGGTTTTAAAAAACTTTCGAATGTTTTAACATTTTGAGAGAGAGGGAGTTCTCCCGCATAATTTTTGGGTATATTTCCTTTAAAAAAAATGAAACAATTTGACAACAACACGCATGTTTGCATTGCGAAATTTTTTCTAAATTTCATTTTGACAACGCGTATTAAAGGAATGTTGTTATAAGTAGCGTACTACAACGTGCACTTGGTGCATGTTGTCAAAAGTATACTTCCACAACGTGAAACAGACGCATGTTGTTAGTGGCATGTTGTCAAAAGCTATTTTTCTCGTAGTGGGGGCTTGTGTTCCACCACACCATTTTTTCGGAGGGTGTAAACACAAGTATATTGGTAAACAATGCCATTGTTATGAAGCATAAACACAAACTAAGTACAGTGTGTGTAATCATCGACATTTGTTAAGAAATAACGTCCACTAGAAAGAGAGGGAATTTTATGGGGTCCCCAAATGTCACAATGAATAAGTGAGAAAGCTTTAGAAGTTGAAATAGAACTAATACCAAAAGGCAGATGTGTTTGTTTGGCTAAAGGACAAACATCACTCACATTATTCAACTAAAAAGGAAAATCTAGTGAAGTCTTAAGACAAAATTTGCAATTTGGAAGATCAAAGATGACCAAAACAGTGATGCCATAAGTTGGTGGAGGTGGCGACAAGGTTGCAGAATGATCTGGTAGTGGATAGAGATTTATAAGAAGCCAACGCCATAAGGTAATAGAGTCCTTCTCACTGCTTCCCCAGACGAATCGTTGTCCTCGTAACTAGGTCCTGTAAAATGCACCAAGAGTAAAAAAAAAAAGTCAATGAACAATTTAATCCCTTCATCAATTTTCTAACTGATATGAGATTGACATGAAATGTACGTACACACAAAACATCTCTCAAATAAAGAGAAGAGTTTAAGGAAATAGTGCCAATAGCACTGATGGGAGCCTTTTCTCTACTAGGTAGAACCACCAGCAGCATGGTGGAATTGTTTGTGTTACTTGTCAAAGAATGAGGGTACGACGTGATGTGGTCTGTGGCCCCACTATCGATGATCCAATGATCCAGGGATGTAGAAGGTGTAAACAATCCTGAGGTGGAAGTGGTGGCATGGACTTGAGGATTGTGCTGCTGAGCATGATTGGTGTTCAGCATGGCATAAATTTGTTGAGACTATCATGCCGACAGATTAGGCATGGTGGTCTGAATCTGAATCTCTTGAAGAGATGGGCTGGAGCTAACTTGATTTGCAAAGGAAGACCCATCACTGCGTTTGTTTCGCCAACCATTGGACCATTTTGGCTTGTGCAATCGGTGGCCTGAAGGATATCCATTAAGCTTCCAGCAAGTCTCCCTAGTGTGATGATCTACATCGCAGTATGTACAGTGCAACAGCTTCCTCCCTGGATTAGAAATTTTCTGGTCTTGGCGTATTGTCATGGCTGCATGCTCGATAGGTAAAGAAGAAGAACCTAACTCTCATTGTTTCTCCTCTTGACAGACCAAGGAATAAGCTTTGCGAGTGGAATGTAGGGGTTGCATAAGCAGGATTTGACTGCGCACGGCACTAAAAGATTTGTTCAATCCCCATAAGGAATTGCATCAACGCATTCCACTTCTCGCGTTCGACATGTTTCTGTAAGACGATTTATTGTCTCAGCCCATAAAAGATGATCTTCTAATCCCAAGAGGATTCGAGTTTTGGTTTGATTAGGAAATAGAACTCAATCCTTATGAGATAATACTTGTACAAAGCTCATTAAAGTTAAACACAAGTATTATCAGGATTCCTAATATAACATGGATTGAAACAAACCTATTATAATGCAAAAAGGACACTCAAACGCTTCTTGATAGGCAAAGCTTTATGAGTGATGCACATATAAATAGAGGTCCCTCCCCTTGCAGCAATAATCCTCTCAAATCAGATCTCACCCTATCTAAGAGAAAGAGAAACTAAAGTGCTGCATAGGGTAGAAGACTCTCTAGACGAAATCAAGATACTCTACTGCTACAATGGCTGAACAAGGTTAGTATTATTGTATAAAAGTTTAGTAAAAACTTACATGTGGTATCAGAGCTCTAGGCTTTTGTCCTTTAATCTAACCATTTGATCATAAGCTATAAAAGTATGCAGTTTTTCCTTGTTTCAAAATCTTAAATGTTAAGAGCATAAGGTTATCTCTGCTCATAAAGTTTTGACCAATAATTTGAAAACTGCTATGCAGAATGAGTAAGCCACAGCTGCTCAGGCTATGTAGGAGTTCTTGAATTTGACAGTTTGGTCAGAAAATTGCATCAGTGTTTATAGCCTTCTATATGATTCTCCATCCACAGATGAAAATTGTACAGATTGATCACCACTGATGGAACAATCTGGACAGTTAGTTGCACTGGCTTGTAAGTATCTTTACATCCACAGATGTGAGTTACTTGCGCAGGAAGCCTGTACAGTTAACCTTTTAGGGTTTTGGAACACGTTAAACTTAAACCCACATGTATAAGTTGACATGTTTAAGTAAAGATTTAGGGACAGTTTTATTTAATTTGTACTGCAAATTTTACAGTGAATCACAACTCCATTGAAACCTTGACTGGATCGAATTATAGCAAGTGGAAACAGGATCTGGAAATATCTCTAGGCTTTCTGGATTACGATTTTGTGCTCAAAGAGAAACCTCCTCAAGAACCAGCTGCAGATGCTTCTGCAGAAACCAAGACTAAGTTTGCCAAATGAGAAAAGGCAAACAAGATGGCTATGTTAATCATGCAAAGGGCTATGTCTTCATCAATGAAAGGAAGTATTCCTAAATCTAAGAATGCACAGCAATACTATGAGGCAATTGCACAGAGGTTTAAGGAATCTGAAAAAGCTGTTAAGAGTACCTTGCTGAATCAATTGATTGATATGAAATATGATGGGCAAGGTTGTGTGAGAGCTCATATCATGAACTTGATTGACTTAGGGACAAAACTACAGGAATTGGATATGACAGTAGATGAAGATATGATGGTCCATTTTGCACTAAATTCATTGCCTAAAGAATTTAAATCTCTCAAGGAAACCTACATTGCTTAGAAGGAGAACTGGACTTTGAATGATCTTATTACTATTTCTGTCCAACAAGAGCACAACAACATAAGAGAAAGGGGAGCCAAAATGGTCAACATGGTTCAGACTAAACAGAACAAGGAAAATAAGTATAAGACTGCAACTGGGAAAGAAAAAGATAGCATTACAGAAAAGGCTTTGAAACCTACAACTGGATTGGGTTGTTTCTTTTGCAAGAAAGCTGGGCATATGAAAAGAGATTGCAGGAAATACAAAAAGTGGCTGGAAAAGAAGAAGGGAAAAGGTAATAACAATCTGATTTTGGTCTGTTTTGAATCTAATTTGGTTAATTTCTCGTGTGATTCATGGTGGTTAGATAGTGGTGCTTCTATTCATGTGGCTAATTCCTTGCAGGAGTTTACAAGCAAGAGGCTGCCAAGCAAGGATGAAGTGAAGGTGTTCGTGGGAAATGGAGAAGAAGTCCAAGTTAATTACATAGAGACAGTTAGAATCAAGCTAGAATTTGGTTTTGTTTTGGAATTAGATTAAGTAGTTTATGTTCCTTCTATGAAGAAGAGTTTGATTTCTGTTACTAGACTTGTAAAATCAAAGTTCAGTTTGAATTTTGATGGAACTGGTTATTCCATTTTCAGAAATAAAGATTTAGTTGGCAAAGCAAGTCTCATTGATGGAATGTTTCGGTTAAACTGTAAAAGAACTGAAATGGAAATAAACATTGTGCAAACTAAAACCAATGAGATTTCCTTCAAATTATGGCATAAGAGACTTGGACATGTTTCAAAAGAAAGGATAACACAACTATGCAAAGAATCTGTCTTACCACCATTGAATCACGAAAACATAGATGAAGTTTGCATTCCATGTATCAAAGGGAAATTAACCAACTTAAGAAAGAAAGGGGCATTGGGCAGCAAAGGTTTACTAGAGCTCATTCACACAGACATATGTGGACCTTTTCCAAATCCAACTCATGAAGGGTTTAACTACTTTATAACATTTACAGATGATTTTTCAAGATATGGATATATCTATCTTATTAAAGAGAAATCCAGCGCATTGGACAAGTTCAAAATTTAGAAGGCTGAAGTAGAAAACCAGTTGAACTTGAAAATAAAGGTGGTTCGATCGGATAGAGGAGGAGAGTACTATGGAAGGTTTGATGAGACTGGAAGAAATCCTGGACCTTTTGCTAAATTTCTTCAAGAAGAAGGAATCATAACTCAGTATACCAACCCAGGTTCACCTCAGCAAAATGGAATTTCAGAAAGAAGAAATAGGACCTTGAAAGACATGATAAGAAGCATGATGAGCTGTACAAATTTACCAATTTTTCTTTGGGGAGAAGCCTTAAAAACAACAAATTACATTCTAAATAGAACTCCAACCAAAAGCATAAATAGAATCCCCTATGAAGTGTGGAATGGAAGGAAGCCTAGCATTAAACATCTGCTAGTATAGGGTTGTAAAGCAGAAGCAAAACCTTACAATCCTGTAGAAAAGAAGTTGGATCCAAAAACCATAAGTGGTTATTTTGTTGGCTATCCTGAAAGAACAAAGGGATATAGATTTTATTGCCCCAAACACACTACCAGATTCATAGAAACCTCAAGAGCAGTCTTTATTGAAACCGACCAAGAAAGAGATGAGGAGGAAAGTTTCAGTTTTGAAGAAATAACCTTGAACCATGACATGCCACAGATTTCGAATGAAGATATTGTCAGACTACCTCAAATTGATTCAAGCAATACTCAGCTGGTACACACTGAGGAGATCAATACAAATGGACTTGAAACTGCATAACCAATGGAATTAAATGATGATCAAGCACTGCCAGCAGAAAACCAAGTCATGGCTCAAGCATCTGAAGTAGAAAATCCAGAACCTAACATGGAACTAAGAAGATCACAAAGGCAAAGAAAACCTGCTTTAGGAGATGATTATTTTGTGTACTTGCAGGGAGCAGAACATGATGTGAATATCATAGAAGATCCTGCAACCTTCAAACAGGCCATGACAAGTGAAAAGAGAGAAAACTGGTTTGCAGCAATGAAATTAGAACTGAATTCAATGGAGAAAAATGGAGTCTGGAAGCTTGTAACTTTACCCCAAGGTTGCAAACCAATTGGTTGTAAGTGGGCATATAAAACGAAGTTGGACTCAAAGGGACAGACAGACAGGTCCCTGGATCGAAACCAGGCTCTGATACCACATGTAAGTCTTTACTAAACCTTTATACAATAATACTAACCTTGTTTCTTCATGGCGCCGCAAATGCAGAATGGAAGGTCGCTGTAAGATGCTAACTCATCGCATAGTGCTTTCAATTTGGTGTAATATGCCGCAACAGACAGCTGGTCTTGGGTAAGCGAAGAGAGGTCCCATTGAATTTGTAAAATTATGGGTGCATTACTTTGGGAAAATCGTTCCCTGAGATCTTCCCAAATTTCATAGACTGTTGTTGAATAAATCACACTATTGACGATGTCGAGTTCGAGCGTGTTAAGAAGCCATGAAAGAACCATGTCGTTGCAACGTTTCCAAAGAGAAAATTCATCGGGATAAGTCTTTGCCGACGACATCTTAACGGTACCATCGATAAAATCAAACTTATTCTTGGCACTAAGAGAGATACTAATGGAGCGGCACCAAGTTGCATAGTTGTTCCCATTGAGAGGTTTGGAAGTGATGACCATGCCTGGATGGTCAGAATGGTGAATGAAAAAAAGACTATAAAAGTCAGACTTGTCTCCATCCTTGGTTTCTTGATCCTTACCCGTTGAAGAGTTAATGAAACAAGAAGGAAAAAAAACTTGTTATGTCAGAGCAAGATAGTTGACAGCAAAGAATAAAGAGCTAGAGTTTTCCCTGCTCTGATGCCATGTAAAATTGGTATAAGAATATAATTGCCAAAATGAATTTCTCATTAACCAAGCAACTGGATTTATACAAAGGTCGTCCAACAATTAAGCAATCTAGTCCAACAATTTAGTTGTACAACTTTGGTAAGTAAAAATACATAATCAATTACAAATTACAACAATGAAATAGTTTCCTAACTAATCCAAGATTGTGTGGGATATTTTGAATTCTCAACACAACGAACCCTCTGTCCCACACATCTATACAGAAGCAAGTTTAGTTAACCACTTCCAAGGATGGTGAATCAAAGAGCTAGTAGCCCTGGTTATCGACATTTGCAAAGGCTGCTGGTTTGAGGGTAGGTTATGGTATTAAAGGTTCTCGGACTTCTATGCCGTTTTTATTTTGGACAACTATTCACTGATGAACCATAAACCTCACGAATATCACTAACTATGGTTATAAATGTCTTGCCATTTATCAATGGCATAAAGAGTAGTTTGACGAGCTTTCGACATTAAAGGCCAGTCTAGTTGGGGAATTTCAAGTGGGACAGGAATATGCGGGATCGGGAGCATTTAGCAATGCCAACAGCCTGGTGAGGGCTAGCTGTCTGGGGACAGGTTAAGGCTGGGCATGCGGTCTCTTTCCTCGCCAGATGGTAAAGGTCATCCTCCTCTTCGCAAAATGAGGTTTTAATTTACAAAGGTTTCGCCTCTTCCTTGCACTTAAGGCACAAATATTGGTATTAATTAAATGATTAATTTCTATTTCTTGTTATCATGGCGCTAGAACAAAAATCATGGAAGTTAGCCTAAGTTGATAAAAGGAACTACTATGGACGAAGAACCTTTCTTTAAGACCGGAATAGCACACGAGCATTGTAGCTTGTTTTTATAACATTGATCATCGTAATAACAAATTGGGCTCTTGTTATTATGGTTTTCATCATTATAGAAACAAGCTATAAAACGTGGGTGCGATATTAAAGAAAGATTCTCCGTCCAGTAGTTCTTCTTAAAGACATCTGCACAATAGATACACATGTTAGATAAGGTCTCCGTCCATCGAGCAATACTTGCCAATCACATAGTATTAGTACCAGCCAGTACTGTTCGGACAACGGGCTAACTAGCACCTATTACATAGCTTACCAAACAATAACCACGACATGATCTCTTCCCTTTTAAAGCAAGTTCTCCTGTTATCACAATAATAAAATCATCAATAGACTACATGTGGCCTAACTCGCCTTCAGCTTGTGAATGATTCACTATAGGCAACAGGCGAGATGAAGACATACTAGGCACTTCTCAGAGTACTAATCTCATGATCTCCTTGTACATCTCCCTTTACTCTCCAAATACGATGGAGAGGTTGGTCGCAATAGGGTTTGGTGACCCGGCCAAATACTACTCTTCACTCTCTAAGTTTACAACTGGGATTACACACTTGACCTCGTAACACAATATGTCGTCCAAGAAGTCCGATCCACCTTTACGACCAGACATAAGCCTCGCAAGCTGGTTGAAATGGGACAAAAGAACTCGTAAGAAAAACCTCTAAGAAAAAAAAAAATTTAACACACAAAAATGTTGGAAACAAAGGATGAGGGGCCAGCAGAAGACCCTAGGCCTACCAACACTTTCCCGACCTAGGGGGTTCTGAAACCGCAGATCAGAAAAATCTCTTCTTGAATAAGGGTTGTTACTGTACTGAATATTAAAATGAAAACCCAACTGTGCGGACTCCAGCACTCAAAAGACCACAAAAGGTCCTACAACGACTCAACTAGTCCAACCATACATTCCTCAACAAACTCTCGAGACCAAAGACCCCAAGGACAAAAACACTCCTCGAGATTCATGACTGAGAAGGAAAAACACTAAATTAGCTCAAGAAAATGCTTGGAGAAAGTAAATACTTATAGAAGGTAAGCAGATGAAGCCGGCAAGAACAGTCGAAGAAATTGAACAGAGAAATAGTACGAGAGCCGGTGTCCTCTGCAAAGAAAACCCTAAGGAAAAAAAAATGAACACCTTTGCGAAACGAAGGCTTTATTCTCCGCAGCGAAACGACACCACGTTTACCCCACCTTCCTTTCCACGTAGCACAAGGGTAAAAAGAAAGCATTCTCAGTAGTAATGATCATCATACCCACCCAAAAGCGTGTGAAGAACATGAGCAACTCTTCTAATTGGGAGTTCGCTCTTAACTAAAGATTTGGGGGCCTAAAAAAAAGAAGAGAAATAAGAATAAGAGAGGAAAGCTAAGGAAGCTCTTCGAGCCACTAGCTAACCTTGTCATGACCAAAGAAGTCCTCGATCAAAGGAACTGCTCAAGGACTTGGGGGGCTTCAGTTGATACTAAATACCAATTAGGGCCGCCTAGAAAAATCCCAAGAAACATAGACCCATATCACTTGAGGAAGTGGCTGGACCTGAGTGATTGGTAGGCTATTATACACTAGCCTTCCCTCGTGTGGGCCAAGCCCAAACGAGGTGAAGGAAGGCTGCCGTAGGCCAAACATGGGAAAGAAAGGTCTCCCAGGCCCAAAAAATGTTTATACAATTGTTGCCCAGCGTGTCATCCCAAGCGTCTGACCGCAAAAGTCTCGCACGTAAAGACCAAAAGCGCTAGAAACGAGACCCATAGCTTATCCCACTAATACGCACTGTTCTTAAGAAAGGAAGGGAAACGTGCCACAATCCAAGGACGCCTCGTAATCAAATACTCAACAGTCCAACATCAGAAAATGACGGAAAAGAAGTCTCCTCCTCCTTGGAAAATTCTGTGGTGCCTCAGCTGTACCGGTACAGCCGGCTATCCAACGGTTGAGGTTCCATGTTAAAAAAGGATGGCTGAGATTCAATGACTTAATGACCTGTTCAGCCTTTGTGATTCAGCATGTGAGTGGCATGTGAGGAAAGAGAAAGGCAGGTTTGGAGGAGAAGAAGACGCGGCCAGTCCGCTCCATTCTGGTTTCCCAAATCGAACACAACATAGGGAACTAGAGGACTCTGTGAGACCCCATTTCCTGTCTACCTCTGTAAATACTGAGTTTTCGGAGCAGTAGAGACTCGGGCTTTAGCCCTTTCATCTGAAGTGAAGGGGGGCTTACAGAAGTCACAGCACCAGAGGAAACTGTACATGAAGCCGATCCAATCCGTAGCGCCTCCAGGAGCTCTTCTCTGTGCTTGCCCAAATCCAATCCTTAGCAACTCCATCTTGCCATTTATTTGTTCCTTTTAAAATTTAATATGTGATTTACAATTTGGCTGTAAATGAGAATTTGGTAGATTATTGTGCAGTTGATTAAAGAATTTAGAAAATTAAAGTTATGTACTTAACGAACTGCTCTATTTTTGCTTTTCAGTAACTTGCTGCTCTAGGTAAACATCGATTTGTCTTCCCTTTTTGTGCCAAACGATAGACAACTCCAATTTTATCGCATATATTTTTATGTTCTCTAATGATTGTTAGTAAGTAATCTCTATTAAGTCAGCCAACCAGCTTTCATTTTCTCTTTTTTGGTAATTAAATCAAGGATTTTGTTATCATGTTTATATGATGTGAGTGAGGTGATTTTTGGTGCTGTAAATTGCTAATCACTAGTGATTTTGAATTGTTGTTTCAGTTTTTTCACTGAACAATTCGAGAAATTAATTATTCAAATTTTGTATTTCTTTTCCCACTCTGCATTTCTGCTGGGTTGTTATAGTGCCTCTTGATCTGATTGTATATATAAATACCCATGAGGCCTCTGATTGTGTATGATTTAATTATGGTGGGAACTTCACTTCACACAGGACTTGGCAAGCAAGTCGATGTTTCAGTAATTTGTTGGTTATCTGAAGCCTGTATTGCAAGCATTAGTTCCTGGTATGAAGCACTCGTTTCAGTCTCTTAAGATATGCCATGTAGAAACCCGGAGATCATTTATGTACCCTTTATGTTGGTATGTGTTTGCTTGAATTCCAAATACTTGGAGGGTGTTGATATGTTTAAACTCAACTTTAAGAACTTGAAAGGGAAGATGGGGGTCTGTTGTGCGCAAACCCCTAATTGTTCAGAAAAATGAATCATACTCTTTTGTACATGCATAATTATACCTGTTTTTTGAACTATAAATCGAAGGTCGAAATTAACCGAAATACAGAGCATGAGAAACGATAATGGGCAATAAGGCGAACATCTTATATTACAAAACGACCAATTATCGAAATTACGTTGTACTACACATTGTCATGTACCACAAATGACTTGAGGGTAGATCCCGAATTGTGTACAACACAATGTCATTAACCCTAATATTGAATAATAGACATAGGGTCATAATAAAGTCTGTGCTTGGTTTTGTTTGTCATTGCGCTATACATTAATCAGCATAGCGTTGTTAAGCTTTGTTCAGTTTGCACACAGGGGGTCGGTATTTGCCTTTAGCACATGCAATTGCATGACAATGCTGCAATGCAAGTCCTTCTGTGCGCAACCCCTTAATTGTTCAGAAAATTGAATCATACTCTTTTGTACAGGCATAATTACACCTGTTTTTTGAACTATAAATCGAAGGTCGAAATTAACCAAAATACGGAGCATGAGAAACGGTAATGGGCAATAAGGCGAACATATTATATTACAAAACGACCAATTATCGAAATTACGTTGTAATACACATTGTCCGGAAAAACAGACATCACTAACTTACTTTTTCAAACAAATGGGCTATTTGTTCACGCGAATACAAGGGTTGCGTTCGTTGAGTAAAGTTGCCCATTCTGCGGAAAAATGGCCCCAACTAACTTACTTTCTCAAACAAACGGGCTATTTGTTCACACGAACGCAAGAGATTGCGTTCATTGAGTCCGTTCCTCGGAAAAGTGAGCTCAACTAACTTACTTTTTCAAATAAACGAGTTATTTGTTCATGCAAACACAGAGGCTGCATTCGTTGAGTAAAGTTACCCGTTCCCAATGGACCCAACTAACTTACTTTTTCAAACAAACGGGCTATTTGTTCACGCGAACGCAATCGGTTGCGTTCGTTGAGTAAAGTTGTCCGTTTCCCGGAAAAATTGGCCCAACTAACTTACTTTTTCAAACAAACGAGCTATTTGTTCACGCGAACGCAGAGGTTGCGTTCGTTGAGTCAAGTTGGACATTCCCCGGAAAAATGGGCCAAACTTTCAAACAAACGGGCTATTTGTTGACGTAAACGCAGGGGTTGCGTTTGTTGAATAAACTTGCATGTTCCACGAAAAATGGGCACAACTAACTTACTTTTTCAAACAAACGGGCTATTTGTTCACGCGAACATTGGGTTTGCGTTCGTTCAGTAAAGTTGTCCGTTCCCCGAAAAAATGGGTCAAACTAACTTACTTTTTCAATCAAACGGGTTATTTGTTCACGTAAACGTAGGGGTTGCGTTTGTTGAATAAACTTGCATGTTCCACGAAAAATGGGCACAACTAACTTACTTTTTCAAACAAACGGGCTATTTGTTCACGCGAACGTTGGGTTTGCGTTTGTTGAGTAAAATTGTCCGTTCCCCGGAAAAATGGTCCAAACTAATTTACTTTTTCAAACAACGGGCTATTTGTTCACGTAAGCGCAGGGGTTGCGTTCGTTGAGTAAAGTTGCCCGTTCCCCGGAAAAATAGGCATAACTAACTTACTTTTTAAAACAAACGGGATATTTGTTCATGCAAAAGTAGAGGTTATGTTCGTTGAATAAAGTTACCCGTTCCCCTAAAAAAGGGACCCAACTAACTTTCTTTTCAAATAAACAGGCTATTTATTCACGCAAATGCAGAGGCTGTGTTCGTTAAGTAAAGTTACCCGTTCCCTGGGAAAATGGACCCAACTAACTTACTTATTCAAACAAACGGGCTATTTGTTCACGCAAACACAGGGTTTGCGTTCGTTGAGTAAAGTTGTCCGTTCCCTGAAAAAATGGACCCCACTAACTTACTTTTTCAAACAAACGGGATATTTATTCACGCGAACGCATTGTGTTCGTTGAGTAAAGTTGCCCATTGCCCGGGAAAATAGACCCTACTAACTTTCTTTTTCAAACACATGCACTATTTTTTCATGTGAACGCAGGGGTTGCGTTCGTTGAGTATGTTGCGTTCATTTGATAAATTTAAATGTTGGTATGTTCGGTAAGAAAAAATAAGAGTTCACGAGAAAGAAGAAGACATGATTTTTTTTTTTTTTTTTTGTTTTGTTTTGTGTCAAAGAAATTATTATTATGTTTTTTTAGAGAAAAAGCATATGGGTTTGATATATACGATTGTTAATTTAATTGGATTTTCCCCTTATAATTTTCACGTGCTTCTTTTTTAAAACTATTTAAAATTTTGTTCTTATAATAAAAAGAGAATAAAATTACAAATATATTCACATAACCAAGACTCGAACATAAGCCCTGTATCAAGGGATATGCACTAGAAACCAACTCCACTAAATAAATTTTTATGTCAATTTGTTGCACATTGAAGTATATATACAGTTGTTATAATATTAATATAAATTATATAAACTAAAATAAAAATTAGGGGGTCCTCAAAAATCAGGGGTCCTGTGCATTGGGGGCACTTGCACTATTCCCGGGCCGCCCCTTCATACTAGTTGGGTTAATCCTAACTATCTCATATATGGGAAGACAGTAAGGAGCTCAAGAGAGACCTATGTGCACCATGTTCAAACATGGCTTACAAACTGCTCGGGTTATGTAACTTGGTATGACTATTATATGAATCTAGATGGTTGTTCCTCATTGTTTGAACTTCATTTGAGCTCTTCATTTGTGTAGATGCACACTTATCTAAATTGTAATCCAATGTTAAAAAGATAACGATATATTCCCTGAAATATCCGTAAATTGGAGACCTGATATTATTTGCATGGTAGATATTTTAATACTTAGCCTTACCTTTGGGATTTCTAAGAAGAGGGTTCTCAAGATTCAAGCATGTGAATAAGAGAAATCAGTCATGATACTATGTTAGAATTGAGCCAAACAGAAAGAAAATGAACTAGAGAGAAGATAGGTGACGTATTAGGAAGAAGGGGAAGGAGTGTCGTGAAGGAGGCGCGTCAATTTTTCCCCTTGCTTTTAACCTGTTAACCAACACAACCGTTTTCCCTTGTTTTAAAAACACCCCCATGTGAGTGGCTGTACCGGTATATAGTATATTATTATATATTATATAGTATTATATTATATAGTATATAGAAGAAAATTCTATAGAATTATAAATTCTAAACAAAAAAATTAGATTTTTATATTTGTAATTTGTTTTCTTTAGTTCTTTAGAAAAAATTTTGAACTGCGTCGAAAACGAGAGAGTCTTGTTCGTATAAAATCAATATATACTTATATTTATTATATCTAAATTATATCTACATACAAAGTAATAGAAATAAAATAGAATTATAGTGGATGAATATTGAAACAAGACATGTACCATAGCAAACAAATGAAACTAGGCGGTTCGATCTGGTCGTGAAATGTTTCGATGTCGTGAAGAAAACCAAAAAACCATTTGTAAGCGAATAATGGAATTACATGACGTGCGACCGTCGTGTCATGCAATTGCACTTGCTATATTACAAAAGAACCCTGACTGTGTGCAAATAGGGATATATACATGCAATTACACCTAATTTGTAAACCCTAAACCCTATGACCTACTGTCAAACTTTCTACTTTGCTTGGGAGCGTGTTATTGGCTTCCTTGCGATGGGATGATGAGGGATGAAGGGACCATGTTCGGCCAACTTGTCAAGTTGTTCGTCGACAACTCTTTGAACGAACTCCCTTACTTCCTTTAGATGCGTGTTTTTTGGAATCGGTCTGCGCTGCATCTAGTGATAAAACCCTTCTCATTCACTGAGTCGTTTACTTGCCTACTCGAACCTTCCAAGGCAGAACCATATGTAGCCTTCTCTTTAAGGTTTAATTTCCTCCATTTATTAGCAATCTCTTCTTGTACCTGGAAAAAAAAATCTCATTAAAAGAGCCTTTTTAATAAAATAATTAATAAACTAACCCAATCCATTGCCATCTCTCACCTTATTGTCCAACTTTGCATTTGCCACTTTCCCCATTTTATGTCTTTTTTTTTTCTTTTTTTTTTTGTAAATCATTTATTTTTAATCAAAAAACCATCATAATATTAAGCAACCACATTTTCGATTTTTAGATGTACGTGTAACTTACATGAAATTAAAAAATGCATCTCGGCCAACTCTTGATTGTTGCACATTACTGTCGACCTTGCGCTTTCCTTTTGTTGATCCCCTTTTTTGAGCTTCCATAACTTGCACAAATCAAGTACAAAACACTATCATGCATGTCTTTAGCGCCAAACTTTCAAAATGACAAACCCACTTCATCTCATGAATGTGAGAAACCTACTTCCCCTCTTGCCCCAAGTCATCACCACAGAATTTCAATTAACAATACCATAAAACAATGTTAACTTACCTTCACAAGGAACTAATACCAAATGCTTTCACAAGGGTCGATTGCAGACGAGAGGAGTGCCAATAACCCACCAGTGACTGGAAAAACTGAATTCCAATTCCTATTATCAACCCAAAATGCTAACCCCTAAAATTTTCCCCAAAATCCAAACCCTAGAATAGGTGGTTTTTGACAATGATGACAAAGAAGAGAGAGAGAGGTTGCAGAAAGGAGGAAGAAACTTTCTACAGAAGAGGAGTTGAAGAAAATGACTTTGAAGATGATGAAGATTATCAGTTTGAAGTTGAAGCATACCACTTTGCGGAAGAAGAACGTCAACTAAGTGTGCATGTGAAATCGTTTACCTGTTCACCTTAGCAGCAGCGCGTGAAATCGTTTACTTGTTGACCAGGTCCGCTGGTTTCCCTTGTATTTTAAAAAAAGTCACGCGCTCGGCTGTACAGAAGGACTCTAATCAAATACACCAAAAATCTGACCCATGAACAAATCCGTGAGGGGGGGCGTCGGCCCAGCCCAAAGCGGACAATATCGTAGTACGTGGAGTTGGGCCCGGTCCGCTGCGCCACTCTGAACCTATGCGAGGCCTCTTGGGAGCTCACTGGCTTTGGAGTCGTAGGAACTCCAAAGTTAAGCGAGTTGGAGGCTGGAGCAATCCCAGGATGGGTGACCACCCTGGGAAGTTGCTCTGTGAGCTCCCAGGAACAAATCCGTGAGGGGGGCGTCGGCCCAGCCCAGAGCGGACAATATCGTGCTAGTGTGGAAATCTGCTATGGCAGTATGGAAACTTAGGGGAGGCCTTTTGGGAGCTCACTGGCTACGACACCCTGGGAAGTTGCTCTGTGAGCTCCCAGGAACAAATCCGTGAGGGGGGGCGTCGGCCCAGCCCAAAGCGGACAATATCGTAGTAAGTGGAGCTGGGCCCGATCCGCTGCGCCACTCTGAACCTATGCGAGGCCTCTTGGGAGCTCACTGGCTTTGGAGTCGTAGGAACTCCAAAGTTAAGCGAGTTGGAGGCTAGAGCAATCCCAGGATGGGTGACCACCCTGGGAAGTTGTTCTGTGAGCTCCCAGGAACAAATCCGTGAGGGGGGCGTCGGCCCAGCCCAGAGCGGACAATATCGTGCTAGTGTGGAAATCTGCTGAGGCAGTATGGAAACTTAGACGAGGCCTTTTGGGAGCTCACTGGCTTCGGAGTACTGGGAACTCCGAAGTTAAGCGAGTGGGAGGCTGGAGCAATCCCAGGATGGGTGACCACCCTGGGAAGTTGCTTCGTGAGCTCCCAAAAACAAAACCGTGCGGGCTGGTGAGAATGTAGCCAGGCCCAAAGCGGACAATATCTTGCTACGGCGGAGCCGGTCCGGGGTGTGACAGTTTGGTATCAGAGCCACTCTGCCGTGTGGTGCGAGTGTACCGACGAGGACGTCGGATCCCTTAAGGGGGTGGATTGTGAGATCCCACATCGACCAAACGGAGAGGGGGGTGATGTGCCTTATATGGCACACCTCGCATCCATCTAACAGGAGGCCTTTTGGGAGCTCACTGGTTCGGGTTCGTAGGAACTCCGAAGTTAAGCGAGTTGGAGGCTGGAGCAATCCCAGGATGGGTGACCACCCTGGGAAGTTGCTTCGTGAGCTCCCAGAAACAAAACCGTGCTGGCTGGTGAGAATGTAGCCAGGCCCAAAGCGGACAATATCGCGCTACGGCGGAATCGGTCCGGGGTGTGACAGGGTGGGCATTAATCCTCCCAAACTGACTAAACTAGCCAAATCAAATCATAATTCCATGTTTAATTTGGTTTTAACCAAGAAAGAGTCAAACGGTTTAAAAACCGAATCGGACCGTAAATTGTTTGGTTTTGAGCTTTTGCAATATTAGCTTTTAGTTATTGAACTGAACTATGAAGTTTTATTGCATGTTGAGTTTTAGGATGGTTTGATAATCTAGAAAGTAAAAAAAGAAAAAAAAACGTAGCAAATTGTGAATTTTTGTTGTTGCTGTAATTGCATTAACAATGTTGAATTGGGCTTAGATCAACCTGGCTTAAATTAGTTTGGTTTGATTCGATTTTTTTTGTGATTTTTGGCAAAACTAAACCGAACCAAGTCTTTATATTGTAATTGGTTCAGTCGCGATTTTGACGTAAAATCGATCCATGGACCGTGTCCATCATAAATGCTAGTGTGAATGTCTTAATGTGGGGCATTGGGCTTTTATGAAATGTGAGATATTTTATTGACTAAAAATGAGTTTTCCGATCTAAATTTTGTATGTTTGTGACCATTATACTGAAATTTATCTTTTTGCGTGGAATATTCTTTAAAATTAGCAATCGTTTTGCTGTACCTTATTAAACTTAAATCCCACTTGACAAACAGAAAAATAAGAGATTTCGTAATAAAACAATTAAACTTAATCGTTTAATCGTAAGCCACAAACGTAACGAATCCGCATGTTTGTTGACTTCCAAGGAGATGAGCTTTCTGGGACTCTCCATAGACTTGACTTGCAGAACATAGAAATCTTCAGCCGATGTGGTAGTTTCCCTTCACCCATGAAGAACATAGGAATCTTCAGCCGAGTATATAGAATCACATAAAAACAAGAGGAAATGGAGTTTCAAGGGAAGAAAAAGCAAACCATGCTTTGCTTCTCATTTGTGACCTCCTTGTCCATCCTCGGATACTTCTTGTGCGCTGCAACTAAAGATATGCAATACGATAGTCGACCCACAATCGTGGAAGAGGTTCACGTTGGGGTGATTCTTCATATGGAATCAAGGGAAAGGAAAGATTGTTGATAGTTGCATTACTACAGCCCTGTCTGATTTCTACCAGACGCGTAATAACTACACCACAAGAGTGATTCTACACACTAGAGATTCCAAAGCAAAACCTCTACATGCTCTATCAGCTGGTGAGCCATTCTACACACTACTTGTGTATATTTTCTTTTATAATTTCAAAATCTTGGCTGAATTTGCTTGCTGTAATCTTGGACTGAGTGTATTTACGCATTTGGCACTAATTCTATTTTTCCTTTTTATAAAGCTTCTAGGAGATTATTTCTTTCCCCACCATATTATAAAGAAGTCATCATCAAATTTAATACATTAGTTTCCAGAATAATATGGAAATAATGGCCCAGGAAAGCGCTTTGCATTTCAATGTGCTTGTTCAACTACATAAACTGCTCTTAATTTCATTATGCATGTCCTCATATTGTTTTTTTCTTTTTTCTTTTGATGATTTTGGGGGGAGTGGGGGATTCCGACTTGGGACCTCTTCCAACTAAACTAAGAAGAACTAGTTGGTTGCTTCTTCTCATTTTCTTAACTGTGCCTTTGACCAAAACTAGTTAAGCTAAAGCCTTGTCGTCAGCAGCTGCCTAGGCAGACTTCGAGAAGAAGTTGTTGCTTCGAGAACTATAGCTGCAGCTGCAGCTGTTCATATTACAGCCAAGCTTCTGAAGCCTAGTAAACAAGGTCACAATTTCAAAGCCTCTAAACTTGTCGATTTCCCTGTTGACGTCTGAATTAAATATTGTGGAATTACAAAGTAGTCTCTAAATTAAAGAAACAGAACAGAAAGGCTATACGTGGAGGTCCGTTCTGAATGACTAATTCAGTGTATACCCAATTAATAATGAAAGAAGAAACAACATGATGGATCCAGTGGTAAACAGAGAATAGTTTCTTCTAGGGATTTCTGAAACCTATGGTTAATAATCTTAACTCTCGTGTAGGCAATACTCTGATTTCAACAAAGCTACTTCATTATTATTTGGGGTTTGACATGTGACCTTAACTCTTAGGGATGCATAGGCATGCATGGTATCACTTGCTATATGATAAATACACTTATGGTCATTCTATAAGTTGTGTTACACTCTACTTGTAACCAATGCAGCTCTTAATCTTTTGGACGACGTCCAAGTGCAAGCAATAATTGGTGCACAAACAAGCATGGAAGCAAACCTTTTGGCAGAGTTAGGAGAAGAAGCTAAAGTACCTGTGATGTCTCTTTCTCAACCTAGTCCTTCTCCCTCTCCCTCTAACAAATATCCCTTCTTTGTTGAGATCACACAGGATGAAACTTCTCAAATTATGGGAATCAGTGCCTTGATTAAAAAGTTCGAATGGAGGGATGTTATCCTTATATATGATAACACGAAATACGGGAGAGACATCATTCCTTCTTTGGTCATTTCCTTACAAGAGAAAAATGTGTACATTTCACATAAAATTTCTTTTGCTACCTCCTCAAGAAGTGAACAAATCATTGAAGAGCTCCAAAAGCTAATGCAACTGAATACTAAGGTTTTTCTCGTGCACATTTCACATTGGCTTGTGCCTTGCCTTTCTTAAATGCAAAAAGGTTAGGAATGATGGGTGAAGGTTATGCTTGGATTATGACATCAAGTAGCATGAATTTCTTGCATTCCATGGATTTATCTGTAATTGAGTCAATGCAAGGAGTGGTAGGTTTGAAGTCTTGCATTCCAGCATCAAGGAGTCTCCACAATCTTACTTCAAGATTGAGGAGGAAATTTTACAGGGAGGAGGCCAATGTAGAAGTAAGGGAGTTAAGTGCAGATGCAATCTGGGCATATGATGCCACTTGGGCTCTAGCAGAAGCAATTGAGAGGGCAAGGATAGTAAATTCTACAACTAACCAGCCATGCACCGGACTAGACCTACCAAATGATATAAATAATACAAGGCCCTCCGGACATGGAGTTCTGCTTCTTAGAGAGATATTGGAAGGTAGATTTAAAGGTTTAAGTGGCGAAACTCGGTGTCTAAATGGGAAACGAAATTCAGGGGCATTTGAGATAGTAAATGTGATAGGAAAAGGGGAGAGAACAGTTGGGCTTTTGCCTTGTGTAGTAGGAAACATAAAGGAGTCCCACCTGCTTCATAACAAAAGAAAGTTAATTTCCACTGGTGATCTGGAGACAATCATTTGGCCTGGAGGATCAACCACAGTCTTGAAAAGTTCCAAGACTCAATTGAGTGAAGTAAAACTAAGAATTGGCGTGCCAGTGAAAGCAGGGTTCAAGGAACTTGTGCGCGTGGACCATGATCTTCAGGGCAATAGAACATATGTCACTGGATTTTGTATAGACGTATTCAAAGCTGCAATTGGTGCTCTGTCATATAAAGTACATTACGAGTTTATTCCATTTCAGGATGCCAATGGACATTCTGCTGGGACTTACAATGACCTTTTTCACCAGGTTTATCTGAAGGTACACTTGGTTGTTGGTTTCTGGTAGAATGCAAATAATTAATGGCCCAAATCGTAGTAGATTAAATCTACATTCTAAATAGCTTAAGTTGATAGGGTCAGTGGAAAAAACTTAACATGATGATATCCAAGAAACTGATCTTCGTACAAACACACACATAAATATAATGGCATGTGTCTGGTTCGTAGTCTGTTTCTACTAGACAAATCTAAATTTTGATCTTGGTGATGGACAAAAATATTGTTCTGTCTTAGTATATTATTTTTGGTGATTTTTACTTCTTATTATATACAGAAATTTCTAACTTCCTTCATTAATGATTTTCCTTGCCACATATTTGGGTGCGAATAAAACAGAAATACGATGCTGTTGTTGGAGATACGACAATCACATCGAACAGGTCCTTATATGTTGATTTTACAGTACCATATACAGACTTAGGTGTGGGAATGATAGTCCCAAATGAAAAGGAAAACATGTGGATTTTCTTGAAACCTCTTTCTGCAGATCTCTGGATAACAAGTTTTTGTTTCTTTGTGGTAACTGGTTTGGTTGTGTGGCTAATTGAGCGTCCAATTAACCAAGAGTTCCAGGGTTCGCCCTCACAGCAAATTGGAACTATATTCTGGTTCTCCTTCTCAACCCTTGTTTTTGCTCATAGTAAGAGCTCTGTCTTACTTCTTCCAATTATGTAAAAAAGTCTTCCTGCTAATTAAATGGTCAATGCAGTATTTGTTGAGATCTCTTTTGAGGGGTGATTCATCTAGGGAGTTAAAGAACGTATTAGATTTTAAAACAGATATTTGAAACCATGAGTACCGTTGAATAAAGTTGAGTATTACATCATTCAGATGGAAGAATAGAATTAATTCCAGTTTATCATAAGGTTTTATTAGATTGACGCAGAAAATATTATCGGGTTAAGGAGATAGGGATGTGAATGATACTACTAATGTTCTTTAATTGTGAACTAGTCAAGCACATGAAGCTGAAATTTTGTCTGTGTGTTGCAGGGGAGAAGTTGTCAAACAACTTGGCAAAATTTGTAGTTATCGTATGGCTGTTTGTAGTGCTTATATTGAATTCCAGTTACACTGCAACTTTAGCTTCAATGATGACAGTAAAACAGATACAATTCAACTCAAAAGTGAACTCTATAGGTTACCAAATAGGTACATTCACCAAAGGACCTATAGACTTGAATTTCAAAGGACTCAAGCAATTCATTCATTCGGAGGAAGAATATGCTGATGCTTTATCACGAGGAAGTAAGCATGGTGGTGCTTCTGCTATCATTGACGAGATTCCATATATCAAGATCTTTCTAGCGAAGTATTCTGCTAAGTTTTCCATGATTAGAACCAAGTCTACCACCAATGGTTTTGCCTTTGTGAGTAATCTCTCTAAAAAATTTGATTACTTTCATTTTGTGCTTACAGTTAGAAAGATATAAATTAGTTAAGCTTTTGTAGAAAAAAAGGAATTTCAAAAGGTATAGTTCTATA
This sequence comes from Prunus dulcis, assembly GCF_902201215.1. Classification (NCBI taxonomy): domain Eukaryota; kingdom Viridiplantae; phylum Streptophyta; class Magnoliopsida; order Rosales; family Rosaceae; genus Prunus; species Prunus dulcis. The sequence goes on from NC_047651.1 coordinate 12,539,193, forward strand.
AGCTGATTAGTTTGTTGCTCATCTTTTACATGTAGGTTTTCCCTAAAGGATCCAAATTAGTTCATGACATATCAAGGCAAATTGAAACTTTGAGAGAAGAAGGAAAGCTTTTAGAAATGGAAGAAGCCTGGTTTCAGAGTAAAACAACTCTTATGTATGAGGACAAAAGCAATCCCAATACTCTTAACCTCAACAGTTTTCGTGGATTATTCCTTGTTAGTGGGGTTTCTTCAGCTTCTGCTCTTTGCCTATTCAAAGTTTTCTCACTTAAAGAAAAATGGGATGCTATGAAGAAATGCAAAGTTGGAGACATGATCCGTGGACAACAGCAGCGTATAAGAATGTTCTTCTCAAATATGGCATTCCAATGAAAATGAAGAAGACTTTACAAGATCACCAGAAGCACACTATAATACATGCTGCTATGTACACGAATTCTCTAGAGAGGTTAATTGCAAATTAGAGAAGTGCAATTATAACCGGTGAATATGTGGTCAAGCACATATCGACCACCATCTCGACTTGTATTGTTGGAAATCAGGAAGTTATTCAGTTTCCTTTTATGTATAGATTGTAATTGATTGTAATTGATTTAGGAGTAGACTCCAAGTAACCTAGTATTCCTTGTAGGGTTTGCAACTCTTTCTATAAATACTTAGCCTTTTGGCTCTATCAATACAACGGAGAAATTTTCTTCTCAACAGTCTTCAATTTTACAAACCCTAGTTGTCTAAGCCTCCATAGGTGACACTAGCCAAACCTTCCAAACGGAGACCAAAACCTCCAACACAGAAAGCAAACCCTCTCCCACACAACCCATGGATCATACTGATCCTTACTTCTTGTCCTCGGATCATCCAGGACTTGTTATTGTTGCCTAACTTCTCGATGGAGATAACTACAGCTCGTGGTGCCGCACCATCACCATTAGTCTTAGTGCCAACAACAAATTAGGATTTGTTGATGGCACCATCAAATCTCTCTCTGATAAAGATCCCAAATACTCATTATGGCACCGCTACAACGATATATGGTGATGGCTTGGTTGTTGAATGCTCTCACACTAGCCCTTGCTAACAGTGTCATCTATGATGACACCCCTGCTGAAGCTGCAGGATCAATTCTCTCTTGGTAACCTCACCTGTATTTTTCAGATTCGGAGGACCATCGCGGAACACAAACAAGGACAGTAGACCATCTGTCAATAATACTCAAATTTGAAATCCTTTTGAGATGAATTGGGTTCTTATCCATCCGTATCGCATTGCATCTATGGAGCCTTGAAGATGTTGCGACTTGGGCTCTAGCTGAAGCAGTTGAAAGGGCAAAGATTAAAAATTTTACAAGATCCTCCCAACATGGAGTTATGCTTCTCAGAGAAATATTGCAAAAGAGATCCAAGGGTTTAAGTGGTGAAATTCAATTCTTAAATGGGAAGCTAATTTCAGGTGCATTATTTTGGGATGGTAAATGTGATAGGAAAAGAGGAGAGAAGGATTAAAATTTGGCCTAGCAGAGAAAGAACCACAAAAGAGTTAACCTTCTTAACGACAGAAGAAGTAATTTACTTTCTACCTATGATCCGAAAAGAATCGTGTGGCCCCGAGATCAAAAGCAATCATGAAAAGTTCCAAAAGGCGATTGAGTAATGAAATAAAATTGAGAATTGGTGCTCCAGTGAAATTGGGATTCAAGGAACCCGTAGGTGTGCATCATGATCTTCAAACCAACAAAACTTATGTCACTGGCTTTTGTATATATAGACGTGTTCAAAGCCGTAATCGAAGCCTTGCCGTATAAAGTGCATTACGAGTTTATTCCATTTGAGGATGCCAATGGAAATATAGCTGGGACATATAACGAACTTGTTTACCAAGTCCATCCGCAGTTGTTGGAGATACGACAATCACATGGAACAGATCTTTATATGTTGATTTTACTGTACCATTCACTGACTTAGGCATGGGAACGTTGGTGCCGAAAGAAGAGGAAACAATGTGGATCTTCTTGAAACCTCTTTCAGCAGATTTGTGGATAACAAGTGCTGGTTTCTTTATTCTGACGGGTTTTGTTGTGTGGTTAATTGAGAAGCCTATTAACCAAGAATTCCAAGGCTCACCATCGCAACAAATTGGAACAATATTTTGGTTCTCCTTGTCAACCCTTGTGTTTGCTCATAGTAAGCACTTGATCTCATTGCTTAGAATGATGCATGTTTTTCCTACCAAGTCAATTCTCAACTAAATATTTTGTGTTGCAAGGGAGAAGTTGTTGAACAACTCGGCAAAGTTTGTAGTGATCATATGGGTGTTTGTAGTGCTTATATTGAATTCCAGTTACACTGCCACTTTAACTTCAATGATGACAGTAAAACAGATACAGTTGAACTCAAAACTGGACTATGTAGGTTACCAAATTGGTACATTCTCCAAATTAGGACGGATAGACTTCGATTTTAAGGGACGCGAGCAATTTAACCAGTCAGAAGAAGCATATATTGATGCTTTGTCCAGAGGAAATAAGCCTGGTGGTGCTTCTGTGATCATCGACGAGACGAGATTCCTTACATCAAGATCTTCCTAGCAAAGTATTCCTCAAGTACTCCATGATTAATACCAAGTCTACCACCAATGGTTTTGGCTTTGTGAGTAACCTCAGTATCATAAAAAAAAAATCTGTTTTTTAAGTAGAACGTCAAAGGCACGAAGAAAGTATACTACGTTTATAATTTAGCTGATTAATTTTTCGTTCATTTTTTGAATTCAGGTTCCAAGTTCGCACAAGACATGTCAAGGCAAATTGAAATTCTCAAAGAAGAAGGAAATCAAATCGTGGAAGATGGAAGATGCGTGGATCCATAGTAAATCAAATCGTCTATTCGACGACAAAACGAGTGATCCAAGTGCTCTGAACTTCCACAATTTTCGTGGTTTATTCCTTGTAAGTGGGGTTTCTTCAGCTTTTGCTCTTCTCTTATTCACAGTTTTCTTACTGAAAGAGAAATATTGGCACGTCGTGAAGAAGAAATATTGGCAGCACGTAAGAAAGGTCCTCTCCAAAAAGGTATTCAATGAGAATGAAGAAACTACAGTACAAGATGCAAGCTAATAACTAGATTAATTATGTGTTGTTAATTAGCAGAAACTTTGGTGTTTTTTAAAAATAATAATAATAATTCTGAAGGTTGTGTTTATATAAACTGAGTTGCTTCAAGCAATATATCTTTGCTTGTACAGTTAAGTATATATGTGTGTGTATATATATATATATATATATATATTTTTTATTTTTTTTAGATGATTGATGTAATATAAGAATCAGTTCTCGAACGAGGAATTTATTACTTTATGCGAGAAAATGTTTCCTTGCTAGTATTTGGTATCTTATTTAAGTAGGGAACTCAAAAATTTTAATTATGTTTGAGTTTAGGTTTTCAAAACTAGGTCTACCAAATCAATTTTTTGAATTTTTAACTCAAATATTTTTAAATTTAAAAAGTTGGATTCAAATATAATACTAAAGAGTCCCGTGTTGTAGTGTAATTCACCATATGAATTTTACTTCATCAAGGCCTCTTTTTTTTTTTGGAACCTAATGTGTTCCACATGGACCAAAAAGTAGGGCACAAAGTGTGACCCACCCGATTCAATAAATTATAAAAGGATGAGCGAAATTATAAGTAGGGACATAAGTCTTATCAAAGATAATTTTTAAAGCTAAACTAAATGATGATAACAGGAATTTAGCTTAACTTCGCATATCCAACCTTTTAATCCATACAATAGTACATACAAACATGACTATACATACCATGCATTTTACCATTGTGACTTCAAATTCCACAATGCTAAGTGGTTTTTATATAATCTCAAATTTTCTGTCACAAGAATTTAGCTGTAAACTACACTTTGCTGATAGGGGCTAGAGCAACCACTATTCACGTGAATAGTAGCTGCCCTAGGGCTCTCTTGTCATGGCAAAGGGCTAACTGGTGGAAATGCTCTTATGCTTATGTGCCTAATGCTTTAACTGATTTGTAAACTGGAGGTTGTAATTTATATGTTTAAACTCGTCTAATCTTAATGATCCAGTGGAGATTGTTTTATTTTAAACTTAAAAGAAAAATTAGATTTTACTCTGAAAATATCCAAAATAGTTAGTTACTAGACTTCAATCTAGTATAATTCAAAAAATAAGGTGAAAGAATGTGGGTTTATTTTCTAATTATTTGAAACGTTATGTCGTTATTTAAAATTATATAGAAAATATGGGGTCAAAATGTAATTTTCAAAACTTGATTTTTGCACTCCCGGCCTCTGCTTCTCGAGGTTTTCCCAATTTAAAATAAACGGCAGCAACAACTCGAAAAACCAGAGGTCCAGATCCAGAAGGAAGAAGAAGAACAAAGAAGAAAGAAATTGCGAAAGGATAACGGTCCAGCCTCTTCTTCTCCACTGAAGTTCTGCATCTGCTCCACCCACCAGGTTTTGTTCTTGATTTTAAATCTGAACTGAAGTTAACTTCTTGTTTCTCCTTCACTTACTTTGTAGATGTATTATTTCAACTTCATTCATTATAACCAAATCCAAATCCTGTCTAGAGATTATGGATTAATAATAATTTCCTTGATCAAAATGATATGTTCGAACAGAAATGAGTAGTGTGGGGATGTAGGCAATAGTTTTAGTGCGAATGAGAAGATGATAGATGAACAATCAAATTTTCTATTTAAATTGCGATATCCTTGTCGACTCGTATCCTAGTTTTTGGAGATTTTCCATATCCAAATCGGATATTTTTCGAAAATAATTTATTATAGTTTGCATTTTACTCAAGAAAGTCCTTCTTTTGATAGATTAGTATGGCAACCATAAGAAATCTGAAAATCAAGACTGGTACATGTAAGCGAATTGTTAAGGAGCTTCATTCTTATGAGAAGGAGGTTGAGAGAGAAGCTGCAAAAACAGCAGACATGAAGGAGAAAGGAGCTGACCCTTATGACCTGAAGCAACAGGTATGGTCCAGACATGCATCACAGACCAGATTGCATCATCAAGTTGTCATTGTTTTTAAATTTATATACTAATGCAGTTGTTCTTCTTATGAAACGACTGTAGTTTCAGACGTTTGATTAGTTGAAAACAAGAAATTTTTTCAGTTATTAGCTCAGTTAAGATTTGTAGAATTTGGGAATTGTATGGTTTTGTGGAATTTGTCATATTTTCTGTTCGTGACATGTGAGTCGCATCTGTTCTTTGCAATTTATGTTATTTAGGTGTATTTCATTTCCTGCACTGGGAATCTGTTATTGCACTTAGTGAAGCTTACAGCTTTCTTAAGATTTCTCAAATTAGGTTCACTTTTTTCCTTTTAAATAATTTCTGCAGAAATTTACTTTTCTGCTTATCATTCTGTTGTTATTGGAACCTCATAATGTTTAGAAAGGGGTAAGATATACTTTAACCCCATGAACAAATGTGGAAAGCTTCCACCACAATATTAGAAAAATAAGTCCCACATTTGTTCTTAATTTTTCATTAATAGCTATTCTATCAGTATATTTACCATTAGTAAAGTTTTATGGCCAAGTTCCTATCAGCAGATGACTTATTTGAAATTTGTAATCGATCATTTTGCCCTTTGACTCAATCTTTGAAACATTGGTGAGGTGATTAATAGATGTGCAAATGTGCAGATGTGCAATGTGCAGTGTGCATGTACAAATAAATGTGCAGATTCGTTTGTTTACTTCCATGTGTTAGAAATCATGGTAATTTAACAGTTTTATCACAGAAGAATAAAGGTTTGGAATGCATAGAAGCCCGCAATATACACTAAGTATAGATACGGTTACCAAATATCATGTTAAGCACTGTGACTCGTGCAAAGTTAAACTGCATAAATTAGTTTACTAGTTGTTCTTTATCTTTTTGAAGATTCATTAGTTGTTCCAAAAATTAGCCCATTAGATCACATTAATGTTTGAACTAATGGTCATCGACTCAATCCTGCCCTTGATTGCTTGGAGAATCTCTGCTGTTTACTTTGTTGTCAAAAGGTTTAATGGAAAGCTATCTATCCATTCCAAATTAAATTCATGTGTTCTTTGTTTTCCTTACAGGAAAATGTGCTGGCTGAATCAAGGATGATGCTTCCCGATTGTCAGAAGCGCTTGGAGGCCTCACTAGCTGACCTTAAAGGAATTTTGGTATGTATAAGTCTTCATTATCTTTACTCTGGATATCAACTCCTTTAGCCCCAATTTGTTAAGCATGATCTTTATTTTCAGGCTGAATTAGAAGAAGAGTTGAACCAGAAGGAAGGCCCTGAAATTGAAGAAGCTCGAACCATTATTGGAGAAGTTGATAAGTTATTTCAGACAACAGAAGCCTAGTGCTGTAGCCTTTGTAACATTTACTAACATCAGGTGGTTTTCAATCCCCATTTGCTTTTTTTCGTGTTTCAAACGATGGCATGTGGTGTTGTTGCCTTGACATTGTTTTCCAAGGAGCCTTATTCTGTTGCCTGTATTGCTACTTTTTTCAGTATATAAATTGAAATTGCGTGCTGGTTCTCTTTCAGTTTCCATTGACAATCTTAAACTTCAGTTTGAACTCAATATTGAATGAAAAAAATGAAAAGAATTATTAGGGCCCGTTCAGTAACGTTTTCAAGGCCCGTTTTCATTTTCCACCAAAAACACGTTCGATATGTCGTTTTCATTTTCACTGGAATTCATTTTCTGAAAACAAAAACTGAAAACACCAAATTATTGTTTTCATTTTCTATCCGGTGTATTAGTTGATTGCCTTTTTTTTGGGGTTGGTTTGATTTTTCTTTTTTCTTTTTCATTTGTCATTTATTTTTTCAATTTTTATTTTTTTCATTGCACTTCATTATTTTATTTTGTTACACGATTGTATACTAATTTTATGATAAAACCATCATATATTATTCAATTTCATATTTATTTTAAACTAAAGATAATAGAATTTTATTATCTAGGTTTTTCTAACATTAGAATTTTTATTTATTTTAATTATACATTATTATTCTCGAAGTATACATTTTTTGTTGTATATAATAATTTTAGCCTTTAAAAAATCAGAATTTAGCAAAAAATATACTTGAAAAATAACTCACATATTATTATTCTCAAATTGTCCTACTAGACAAGTTTTCACTGTTTCTATTTTCTGAATCTGTTTTCCAATTAATCTACCAGACTCATTCTCAAATCCTAAAAATGCAAATTCGTTTTCTCATTTTCATTCTTAGAAAATATTCTCAAATAACATTCTCCGAAAATGTTACTGAACGGGCCCTTAGTATTTGGTCTATTCTCTCCTTTTCATTTCCTGTTGGATCCATCTGTTATCAATTAAGTCCTTGTGTCACACTTGAAAACGACGTAGCATCAAAAGAAACCTACACAAATTTTTCTTCTTGCCCACCCCCTTTTTTTGGGGTTAAATTATTCTCTACATTCCTTTGTTATAATCATCTTATTATTTCAAATCCGCACCCCTTAAAAATAATTTCGGAATCCATCACTTTCCATTACCTTGCATGATTGAAAGCAATTTATTGTCCCTGTCATCAAGCTTCAATTTCCCTGTATTTCTGAGAGAAATTTCTTTTTTTTCCTTCTTTTCTTATTTGCTTATTCAAAACTGTCACAATATAGGACATGGTTCAGCAATAATACTTGCAAACATATGAGTTTTTCAAATCCTCCACAAACCAAAAGCCACCATGAAGTGGCAAGTGCTATAGCCCCAATTTGTAGTGGCAAGTGACAGCAACTCCAGAATTGCCTTGCCTTCATCTGGTTTTCAGCTTCAAAATATTGCTGCACATCCAACTACAATGTCATGGGCCAATTTAGATTCCGAGGCCTTTTTTTCTTTTCATATGTTTAGTTTTGTTTGTTGGCTTGGTCATAAAAACCATAATTTTGAGGTTTGGGAATATCTTTTCAGTGTTTCAAGAACTAAAAGGCAGACATGTTCACATGTTCACGTCCTTAGCCAAATTAGCTAGAGCATATGTGTTTCCTATTCTGTATCCGAGTTTGAATCCCCATTCCGCATAGTTTAAATTATATTATAGAGTATCGTTTGTATAAAAAATAAAAAATAAAAAGGCAGTCAAGTTCTAATCAACTTGCTAGTATTTATAAAATTAGAAAGTTTCTGACACCATGAGAAACTACTGTCTAAACGATGTATAATGACGTCACTTTGGCTTAATGCTATCATTAGAAAGTTTTGAGAGAGTTGTAAACAACAGTTTCCTGTACACAACCCCAGATGTTACAGCAATCAAGAAAAACATAGCTGTTTTGGGTGCATGGATGCTAATCACCTCCATTCTTTTTAACTCGAATTTTCTTAATTTTCATAAAGAATGGAAGGATGGTTTCCTGAACTTCCGGCGGAAGGGCCTACATGCCTCAATGCTGAGATCAACAGCAGCTGCAAGAGCCATGAAGATGGCCGCGTCCTCCACGCACGTAACATGCCTCATGGCTAGTTGTACCAATGGCTTGCTGCTCTTTCCTTCCCCTTGCACTCTACAGCTCATGACAAAACCACCTACTACTGGACCTAAACCTGCAAAGTCTCCACTGCTTTGTGGGCTTGGTATTGGACTGGCGGCCGCCGCCTCTGCTGCTGCTCGCATCTGTTTGTCTGTGTCTATGAAAAACTCCCCACCCTTTTCAGCATTGATGCGGATTTCAGACTGGAGGAGCTCCACTGCCTCCTGGCATTCAGAAAGAAGGCGAAATCGGCAGCAAACGGAGTCTCTAATGCCACGCTCACGCCATGCCTCAAGCTTTCCCCATGGCTGCCAACTGTCAGGCCTGCAAGGATCAGGACTAACAATCATCCAAGCTCCTGGGTTGGACCTTGCAACCCAATCACAACCTGTTGATGGAACAAATGGAGTTGTTATAAAGGCTGCTGCAACAGCCGAGCCAGAGAGATCATGTATGGTCACCTTCCATCCCTTTCTCTCTCTTCTCTCTGATTCGAGATCAGGATCGTTAGCAGAACCTGACCAGTAAGTGCTCAGTGGATCCGCATGGGGAACCCTGTCAATTCATTAAACTATCAAAATCTTCATCAACACAAGGTGAAATGTAAAAGAGAAAACAAACTTGTCCATAGCAGGAGAGAATGAATACACGGTTTTTGCATCGTACGCTATATACTGTATCCAACATATCTTGAATATTCGTTGATAAATTGAAATGTTTTGATTATTACTAAATTTATTATGCAGTTACATATACGCCTGGTTGATTCCTGACAAGGCAAATGTTAAAATTCAAATAGAAAAGAAAATGGCTATTAAACATCTAACAGGGAAACAAGACCAACAGGGGACACGGAAAATGACTTTAGGCCAAGCACAGTGAATGTTCAAAAAAGAAAACAACCATGACAATAATGTGACAATCTAATCAACCAAATGCTGATTCGCACCCGAAGTTGTTGTACCTAACAATGGAAATTTAAAATGATGATTGCCTCTTGAAACTAATCCAGTCAAAACTGTACAACTTGGGAAGCCTTATTCATCCAACAAGAATCTAGAACAAGAATAAATGTTTGACGAAAAATAAATTGTTCTTTGCAATCATTGTTATACTTGTCCTTTTGCTTTGCTTCTTTTAATATTCTTTTTTTTTTTTTTTTTCTTCTTCTCAGGGATGCAATCCATACATAGTTTTCATGCACCAATTTGAATGTCCAAAAGAAGATGAGACTAGACAGCAGCCTTTTCAAAAGCTTTAAACATTTAATGTAAGTTAGAGAGATAACATAAATCACATCACCTGTCTCGGATGAACTTGCAACTGAAAATAGGCTGCTTAATGGAGCCTTGAAGCTGCACAACCTGAGGACTCAGTTTTGTGACATCGTCAAACTGGAATACATATCTTGGATCAGGATCTAATCTCACTCTCAAATGAAGCTCGGCACTCAATTTCCCACCCTCCTGCTTGTTTTTTCCGATACCTATCCACCCACTAAAGAGAACCACTGGCTTTCCTTCCCCCCATTCAGGACCAACCTCCAGCTTATATGTCCCAATTTGCTGCCTTTTGACCCCTACACCACAGTGGGACCCCTTCTTCCCTGTGAAAAGAGCAATCTCCAGAAAGGCATGAGGACTGTAGAAACACCCAGGTTCCAGCAACGCTTTAATATCTGATTCTTCAAGGTAAAAACTTGAGGCAATGGTATGAGAATCAAGTGTAGCTTCAGAAGAGGATACTAAGGGGACTGACGCTGTCTGCATAGGGAATCCTCGAAGGCGAATTTCACACGAATATGGAGAAGAGAATGCATGAATCCCAGATTTTTCAGACTTCAACGCTGTTCCAGGAATCCTCAATCCCAGTGAGCTTATTGACAGCCTAATAAAAGCCTGAGGATCCATTCTGGTCACAAAAATTTCCCCATTATATCCAAAGCCATATTCTTGGACGGTCTGTGGCACCAGCAGAATAGTGACAATTTTTAGATCGCAAAATATTAAGTGATGAAATCTGATGGCATCATGTAACTAAAACTGAAAGGAAAGTAGAAAAAATCTTAACATCATGTAGTAAGTTAAAACACATACAAAAACCAATTTAGAAAAACCAATTTAAAATCAGACAAGTATATAATGAAAATTCAGTTAACTGCAGGGAAGGAATATGAAAGTTGTTATAGTGTTCGGTGTTAGAAAATACCAAAATGGTAAACATTAAAAGAAAGACAGGTTTTTGGCCAGACGAGAAACAGGTTACACCATTAGTCTATTTAAATATACTCACATAGACAGTTCCTTGTGGACTCAGAGGCCTTTGCAATACACGATTTTTGTTGAAACTTTAAATTCCTTGATGATTTGTGTCCGAGCAGCAGCCTGTCAATCCACATGCCAATAACTATTTTAATATTTGAAGAACAAACAAGTGAAAAGAAGTGCCATTATAAATATAACAAAAAATATCATATAACAGACGCATAGGCCTGTGACTTTTACCCTTTCTAACCAATTTCTCCACCGTAATAAACTGAGAACCGATATGGAGAGAACCAGAGGCAGATATGAAAATTCAGTGGAGAACCACAAGTGTTTAGCCAAAAACATTGAAAGTGAACCAAGAGGACAATAAACAACACTTCAAGAACAGGAAAGGAAGATCCAAAACCACTGCCATAGTTCTAATCCTAACAAAAGTGAATAAGCCTGCCTATTAAGGGAGCTACAGTGAGAAATACATCAAAGTTTCATACTGCACAGAGATGCGGTCAACATTTCATTACAAGCTCTAGAAGCAGATGAAAAAGAAATGAATTGAATTAATAAAAGGATTAAAAGAGGTTAAGAATGATGGTAGGTCATTCCAAAGATTTCAAACATTTTCTTCAATTTGCAAAAGTAATTACCGCACTAGTACATCTATGTGAGACTTTCAACCATTTCCCCCACTGCCTCAAAAATGAGTTATCATCCTTTCATCCTAAAACGAAGGGACAGTTGGATCATAAAGGAGTTGAAGCAGAAAGATGAGGGAAGCACAAAGGAATTATGTCTAATTTCTGACATCAATTCATTGATTGAGACCACCTTAGCGTACTACAACAACACATATCATCAGCACTGTTAGCATCTCAGTATATTTCGTAGGTATAGGTCAACCTCTGAATTCATCTGATTTTTGCATTCTGAAATATTAAAGCAAACCCCAACAATGCCCATTTTATCAAATGACCGTTTCATACTTGTCTCAAATCATATGATCCAACCTTAGAGGAATAAAATGGAAATAAGAGAGCTAGCAAAATTGTCTCTCTTTTATTCTTAGATCAACTACTGACTAAGAATCCATAGTAATTTCCAGCAAGAATAAGCTTTGATTCCATGCAAGGAAGAACCCAACTTAAAAGATATATAGCTTACACACCTGCAGAGCTCTATTTGCATCAGGTTAATATCAGTACCAAGGCCAAATCAAATTCCTGGATTTTTCCAGTAGCAATAGTGTTAGATTACCAGCTTCAAGCCAAAGCTGTCCCATAATAATGACAAGCTGATAGTCATCTGACAAATCACACAATACACCTTATCACTGTAATCATCAAACAGGGCAGCCAAAAATCAACTGACTTGATTTAGCTGTCTATTACATTCATGTTCCTTAATCAAGTGAACAACTTTCTAATCAATTATTCCATGGTTCCATACAGAAGGAAAAAAACATACAAGTGCCTTACGGGAATTCCCTATCTTTCATTTGAATTTATTTTCCATGGAAAATAGAAGTATTTTACTTCACACCCAAATAATCCGAGAAATTCGCTCAAAATAGTTGTTATACACATGAGTAGTTTTCTGCTAGAATTCCCATATGAAATAAGGAAGACACTAATAGAAGGTAGGATCGTACTTTCTTTTGTCTTTCTGCTTTCTTTTTTGGAATAAGCAGATTGAAGAAAATAATACACCTAAACTGCTAAAAGAAACTTGATCAAAACAAAAACTGCTAAAAGAAAGAAATCCAAGTGTAGGGCACTTTCACTGCTTCACTTCATTTACACAATAAATTATTGTGTGTATCTTATGCATCACGTAGCATGCCGACCAATGTATAAATCCACCCATATTGTAACGAGTGTACAATCATTAATGTCTAAGCCCAAAATGTTGAACCGAAACCATTATACTGTGTTAATGATTGTACACTGTTAGAATATGGGTGGATTCAATACACCAAGCAGGCATGCCATGTTGTGTATCCGATACACACAATAAGTTTTCCATTTATACAAAGAGCCATGTGATCTGAGAAAATTAATGAAATATAAGGTCCATTTGGCATTTATCCAACCTCGCCCAATAGGTGAAGCTAGGTTTCCATTTAAATGAATGAATATACGAGCCAAGTTAGCATCAGATAAATATCCATTGAGGGTAAAACATCTCATATCAATTGTTTGTAAGGGTTGTTCTTGGGACGCCATTAATTTGCCCTCTTTATCACCCGTGAGAAGACTTCGACACAATTTCCACTAATGTAACAGCTCTAAGTCAGATTACATCTTTGTAAAGCCAACTTAGCATTCCTTTACATGTATGTAAGTCAACCACACTCCATTATATACTGATTACTGAGAAACAGGAAAAGAACATAGGGTCGTACAAACACTAAGAAAGTAACAAATCCTTTCAGCCCAAAATTGATTTACCTAAGCTGATTGTTTTACTTATGGTCAATTTATGGAAGCTTGTAGTGAGTGTTGCTCTGATAGTTTCCCATAGACCAAAAAAATTTAGGCTTCTAAGGAATCAATTGCACTTGAAATTTACAACTAAACACACCAATAAATTTCAGAACCATCTCAAACTCTCATGTTGTTACCAAAACACTCAACAGCAAAATACATGCACCCAGCAGACCATTGAGCCAAAACAAGACAACCCAGTTCAAATTTCAACAAACTAAGCTCAACCCACAAAAATATTCCAACCAAGCACATAATTCAGCACAATGGAAGCCCCAGAAGATAAGAAACATTCAGATTTTGAAAGAAAAAAACAGAGTCTTTAGAGTCACATAAACAAAGACTGGAAGCATAGCGCAGAAACAAAAGAGAAAAACGGACAAAGAAATAGAGTACCTAACTTGCGGAGCTGAAACAAGAGCAGAAATTCAGTAGCAAAGCATTTGAAGAAAAGAAGTCCCAACAAAAGAACAACAACGACAACAGAGAGAAACACCAAAACTGGCTTACCCTATACCAGAAATCTCCTGCTCTTCCTTTAGGGAAAAGGAACGAAGCGAATGTGGGCTGCAATAAATATTATGAGTAAATGATTGATGCGAACTGAGCAAGAAGAGAGAGAGAAAGAGGAAGAGAGAGAGAGGGCTTCATTAGTTAACAGAAAGATATGGGTATTTATTGTTGTTGCTGCTGCTGCTCTTCCTGTTGTTGTTGTTTTGCTGAAGTCTTATTTTAACTGAGTCGTCTGCTGCTTTGGATATCACGTAGACTGTGCACGGATCACGAGGACACACAGCACACCACAACACCCTCCTCCCAGAATAACGAAACCAAAAAACTATCGTCATCTCCTTCTCACTCTGCATCACCATAATCAATTTACTTTCATTTTCAGTTTCTTTTGTTTGTTCACATTGAAATAAAATTGTATGTATGGTAATGTGTCGTCATATTTATGTTGTCAAATTGTGTATCTCGATAATAATAACTAATTTAAATTTCTTTTTTTAAGAAACTTTAACTTTATTAATCAGTAAGTATGAACGAGAACTTCTCACGTAAGAATTTTATGTATCCATTAAATGTGTTAGTGAGTTGCATATTTTTCGTATATGCGATCCAGTAGTCAACGGCGGCAAAAAAAATCATCATGCAGTTATTCTCTAGAAAAAATACAAAATAATCATCATGGACTATCATCCTGTAACACGGATTTTGTGAAATTATAGGCAGATGATTATTGTGCTATTATTATATCATGGTTTATTTATTAATCATTTAGGAAAGAAAAGTATGAGAAGATGAGATGAGAGAGATAGAGAGATAGAGAGGTGGTCGTGAATACAGCTGTAACCAACACATATTTGCTTAGCAGTTAGCTACTTCCAATCTGTCCCTATTCTAATTTTCTATGAGTTTCAATGGAAATCATTTGCCTCGTTAGCTCAACTCTTGACTTCATCTCTTTGTTTGTTTTTTTTCTGGTTTTTTTATTTTTTATTATTATTATTATTGTAAAAAATAATAATATAGATAGCTTAAGCTCATACTCTAATAAATAACTTATTTGTGAAGAATAGGTATCGTCCTTTTTTTAGGCTTTTGCTTCCTTCTACCTCGACATTGGCGGGCGGAATATTGCATTTTGTTCACAACTAGTCTTATGTTAGGGTTTTAGGTTAGTGTTAGTTGGATTAGTTTAGGGTTCTAGATTCATGTTCTCATGGTACTCCTATGTCGAGTTTGACATCCTCCTAATATAAGCCATTTGTTCTTTTATTTGAGAGGTGTTTACGTTCTTTTTTCTTTTTTTTTTTTTGTGAACGAAGTTTTATATAAAAGGTTTCGATGTCATTAATAGCGGAACTATTCATTATATATTTTATTTTATTTAGTCAAATTTTCAATATGAGACTTTATATTCTTCAACATAATTGGGAGTCTAGTCTTAATTAATATTCAATAAATTAGCCAAATTGTTAACTCATTTTTTCAACAATAGAAATGAATATATTATACTAAGCATTATTTTTTTAAATAGTTATTCCTTACATAATCATCACAAAGAACAACTTATCGTAACGAGTCATATGTTTTTCATATCTTAGTATGAATATAACATTTTTATTAATTGAGGGAAATATTATTCACTCTCTCCTTATGTAATTATACTGCATTCTCTAAGTGGGTTAAAATAGTATGTTAATAATTATGAAGAGCAATGATATTAGAAAATTGTAGCACCTGCCTGGTTCCATATAATTTATGAAAGTTGTATTTTTGTTTAATGTTTTAAGAAAGAATAAAGGAATATATAAGAATCAGTGTAGTGAATAATATAGAGAGGAAAAGACAAAACAGAATAAACTATAAAGAAATAGAATAGGGAAGAGAACAAAACGAATCTCTAAGAAAATAATTATACAAAATTTTGTGTTTGCCCAACTTCTTGTATATATCCTTAAATTAAATCTGAAGAATATGTCAGAAGTGTCAAGTTAATCACTGACTGGGATTTCGTAAAGATTACTTCAATCTTTCGAACCCCAAAACGACTCCAGAGACTCACAAAGAAGGTTATGGTAGATATGTAGTATAGATGCAAAGATTAAAGGGCAAAAAGTCACGGCTATATCCAAATTTTCGTCTAATTTCGGGATTGATGTGGATGACAATCTTGCCTATTTGTCATGATGAGATGAGCTACTTCTTCAATTTGTTAATCGAGTGAGGGAAGTCTGCTTATTCCGTTACGAAAATAGATAAAAATTTAAACATGTCTTTAAATTGCGATGGTATCAAACTGGAGAATCTCTCCTCCTTCATAAGCATAGCGAAACCCCTTTATGTGACCATAAAACTTCCAAAATATCATGCTCTTAATAATTGGAATAAAATCAAACATTTGAAAACGGACAATGGGAAGGAATTGTGTCACCAAAAGCAAGAGGAATCTTGGTTATTACGTGTGTAGAGTATGAGGACAAACACAAAATTTATGTTCTTTTGCTTTTGGCGGGGACTGTAAACACCGTGAAGCAAGCGTGAAGCAAGCGTGGGATGGGAAAAGCCCACTTTCTCGTCTTTGAAAAGAATAAACCCAAACCAATAGGCAAAGAAAAAACTAAAAACAAGTCTTTCTTTTCTTTTTCTTTTTTGTCAATAAAAAGAAAGAAGAGAGAGCTCACAAAAAGACCCAATACAAAAAGATGGTACTAAATCAAGTTCGCATTATCCAATATGGGGGAAAAGACATATATGTTTTTTGACAATGATTTTCTTTTTTACACCAAAAGAAATGCAACTGTTTTTAAAGGACAAAAATAAGGTGTTGAAAGAGTAGAATTAGAACAAAAGTTGCTACCAATACATGCTCTTGTTGGAAAAGAGTGGTACTAGAGGGAGAGTAAAATAAAAAATAAAACTAAAAACAATTGGGCTGAAGATAATTATAAAAGATATAAAATTGTGACATAAATTAGAGTATATATATACAAAGAGCTTCAGTTCAGGGACACCTTTGTAGGGGGTCCATCACACATTGTTTTTTAATAATCCAAACCATCTAGTTTTTTTAGATATTCCCTAAGATCATCTCTGCAAAAAATTACATGAATCCAAAATCATTTGGTAACTCAATTAGATAGTTGTTATTATATTCTTTTTTTTAAGTACCGTGTTCATCTATTTTATTGGTCTCAACTATGTGTCTTAATGATTTTCAATTTGCCTAATTTTTCGCAATGATGATCTATGAATGAAGACTTGAAATATAGACGGTTTGCATCATTAAAGTAAAAAATCAAAAATTATAGGTGACCCTAAAGGATATACCTCAAATTAAATTACTTGAGAATCACTCAATATATGATAGGACTCAATATGCATGCTTGCTACCTTCTCTTTTGTATCCCTTTTTTTATCTTCTCATTTTCATCCTTTAATATGGTTTAATGATGGTAACCATCCATTTTACCATTTAAAGATTATCTCTTTGAAAAATTTCAAATAAATCAACAAATGTTTACCCATTTAACTTTCAACATAAAAAGATTGAGAGTAACATAATGTGAGGACATAAAGAGTAGTTATGGGGCAGAGGAAAATCATAAACATAATAGGGGTGGGGATAGGGATGGCAAAAATCCCCGTAGGGGCGGGTCCCCGTCGGGTCCCCGACCCTAACGGGGGGAGATTACAGGTCTAAATGGGTATCGGGTACGGGGATCCCCGAACTTGAAAAATCCCCGACGGGTATGGGGAGGGGATGGTATTGGCGTCCCCATCCCCGAACCCGGCCCGAAAATATATATGTTTATATTTAAATAAATAAATAAATATATAATTATAATATTTATGTTTAACCCTAGGTTAACTTCCCTCTCCTAATTCTTCCTAATTTTCTATAGAATTTCATATTGATGTGATTTTAAATAGTTGAGTTAACTTTATAGTTAATTTGGATGTGTTGAATGGTAAATTAATATGAAACTTAATGTTAAAATGTATGATAAATATTTTTTTATGCAAAAAAATCGGGGATTCGGGACGGGTATGGGGGATAGTCCCCCGACGGGGACGGGGATGGGGATTCCCCGAAACCTAATAAACGGGAATGGGTTCGGGGATGGGGGCGGGGATGGAGAGCGGGGATGGGGATAGTATTGTCATACCCAGCCCCTACCCGATCCGTTGCCATCCCTAGGTGGGGAAGATAATTATGAGATATAAATTATAACATGGTGAGCCTAGCCAGTTGTGGGGATCACTCTCTTGCATGTGAGGAGAGTCGCGCGATTAGGGTTATGTTTTCTTCACACGTCGAGCAGCTGCCGTCATTTGTCGCTCTGACTCTAAGGTCTCGTGTGTTTTTCTTCCTCTCCCTACGTTGATTCTTGGTGGTTCTCCTTCGTGCGCTGACAGAGGGGATATCATCTAGTCTCGTATGGTTTCGTTGTGACTCTCTAGAGCAACAGCACCAAGGGTTTCGCCTGGTCTCAATGGTTTCATCTTCTTCTTCCTCCTTTGTGTCTCATCCTGATCATGCTTGCCTCATGGTGGTGTTGGTTCGCTTCTACAAATTGAGGATGAAGGCTAAGGTTCCTCGATTCTCTGGATGGATGTAGGGGTGGTTTTCTAAGTGGTTGTTTCCTTCTTGTTTGGGGAAGGCTTTTGATGCAAGTTGCTGGTGGTGCAAGCGTTGCATCCAAAGGTGTTTGGAATTTAGGGGTTGTGGTTTCGATCCTCCTTCTCTCAATGTTGGGCAAGGTTTTTGGGGGCTCGGGTTATCGGGTATCATCTTTCTACCCATTTCTACGGCCTTGTTTGATTATTATGCGATGAGCATTGCAAAGCTGAATGGTGTTGAATTCTTTAATGACCTTGAGTGATTCCTTATGCTCTTGTTTTCTTCTAGTGAGAGTATTGTTGATAAGGCGCAGGAGACCAGCTTTGAGGGGTCTCCCATATCTCCCTGAGGTGTCTATTGGAATATTTGTGGGCTTGGCATCTGATAAACGTTCCTCTAATGATGCCTTTCTTTGGAATTTTGTCATATTAAGAGGCCAATCTTGGTCATTCCTGCTTTGTTAGGGGTTTGGATTGAGAAATAAAGAGCGTTGTTTACCTCTCTGTATATTCTTCAATTCTCGGGCTACCCAAAGGACTATGGTTTTTTCATAAGAGCTTTTCTTTCATAGTTTCAGGATACGGTGGTGTACTTATTTAGGTTTTCTTCGTTGTGTTTTTCTGGTATGTTTGTAGTGTTTTTTTTTTTTTTTTTTTTTTTGTGTTGCCTCTTTGTAGATTCTCTCGCCTCTGTGTCGACTAAAGAACTATGCTTGGTCATAGGAGGTTTTTCTTTGTCTGGTTCGGGGCCGAGTTGGTGTGCTTTATTGAGGCTCTTCTCAGTTGTTGTCCATGTTGTCTTTCTTGGTAGTGTTCGTGTCTATGCCCGTGGAGTGCTATACAATTCTTGTGATGTACAAAGGACTATGAGTTCTCATAGCAAGTTTCTTTTGACGGTTGGGATGCATTGGAGTGCTTTTCTTATGGGGTCTTCTATGTTGGTTCTATTAATCTTTTCCCAGTTTGGTACTTTGTAGCGGTCGAAGACCTAAGTTAGACTCTCTTGTTAGTCAATGGCATATGTAGACTATCTTGTTGGTCCCATGTGGTTTTTCTAGCAATGTTTTAACGAGACTACTGTATTCATGCCAATATTTATATACCTTTTTTATTTATGAATAAAATCTTGATCATGTTTTCAAAATTGGATAGAAAAACAAGAAATTTAAGAAAGAAGTCACGTGACAATAATGAAAAATACATGTGAAAAGCATCTGATTGGCTATTGTCAACTTCTCAAAGTTCTTATTTTCTTTTTTCGAGTATAATTCTAGAACTTCATAAATTTTTCTTTTGTTTCCATTATCCACGTATCACTATAACCAACGCAATAAACATAGAGTTAGCAGCAAATTACTTCAAATCTTTTTGTGTCAACATCAAGCATTGGCACTATGAAATGATGCATCATTCTTTTCAACTAATTTAAGGGGAGTTTTATAGCAATCCTATGGTTTTGTTCTTGTTTTTGTTTTAGTATAAGCGATTGGGGAGGGAGATTTGAGTTTTTATCATAAACAGCCAAAATTTAACTCCTAATTCATATGTCAGTTTTTATAGAAGCTCTCAAATATAGCCAAAACCCCACTTAAATATACTCAAATGCCCTTAAAATTAAAAATCAAATAAATCTACATAAAAAGAGGAAAGAAAAAAAAAACATGCATCTATAGCTTGTATCGCTGGTCATCAAATACAAATCATTTTGGTCTTCCTTGAATTGATACAAAGAATGTCTCATCTGGAAGAAGGCACACCATTGTTCCATTGTTTCTTAGTTTCAACCCTAAGTTCAAAGTATAAAATGAAAAGAAAGCCTGTGGAAGAAGGCACATCATTTTTCTATCCATCACGAGAGACTATTACCTCGTGAATGCGGCGGTGTGAGGAGGTCTAACATGGTTTGCTTCTCATTTGGGGTCAATGGAACACCTCTAACACTAGCAAAAGCAGCAACCAGAAGCAATGATACTGCAAGTACAGTCTGCATATCAAACTTTGGGGAACAAAGTATTGTATCCCTAAAATCCTCTTCAAGTTTCTTATAAATCTCTTTGTCACTCTCCCATCATGAATCTCAACATGAATTAGTTTCTAAGCAAGATGGCAATATAAGCTTGTGAAGAAGATACATCGAATAAAAACTGATATGGTGTGAACAAATGGTCCTCATGGAGATGAACTACGTTTTTAGGCTATTTAAATTTTGAGGGCATTTTTGTCTATTTACTTGGGTTTTTGGCTATATTTGAAGGTTTTTATAAAAACTGACATTTATGAATTTAGGAGTTAAATTTTGGCATAAGGCCCCGTTTGGTTCATGGGAAAGGAGACTTGGAGATGGTAAAGCAATTGTTTTCCTATGTTTGGTAAATCCATGTATGGAAAATCGTTTCCTGGCCCATGAGAAAGTAGAGAAGAAAGTGAAGTTATCCTCCCAACTTGGGTTTTGTTTTCCCTTCTCATGGGAAAATTTGGGAAAATGAGCCAATATTAAATAAACACTTTTCATGACAATTTTGTCCCCATTAACAATTTAGAATTACAATAAATCATTAAATGCATTCTTTTTTTATTTGATTTAATATGGGTATAATTGAAAATTTATACAAACTTTGTTTTCCATTCCTACTCAAAACAAACATGGGAAAGGAAACAAAGTGATATCTCTTGTTACTTTCCTAGCATTACCAAACATGGGAAAGGAATCTTCCATTTCCCATCCTTTGAGAAATGACATGGGATATGTTTTCTCCTCAAATTCATTCCGTGAACCAAACGGGACCTAATGGCATAACCTCTAATTGTTGATGGCATTCCTTAAAATATTAATATAAACATAGAATTTGTCCCAACACAAAATGATTATTAAGGATAAATATAAAATTATTTGTTGATTACATCCCCAAATTCCACTTTTGGTAACTCATAGCTCACCCATCATCTTCTTCAAGTTCACATACTCAGTTTCAAATCATAGTCCATTGTTAAAACCCTGACAAATTCATTAGATATTGTTCAAAATCTCCCAAATTGATAAATAAAAAATGTCATTTTTGACGAATGGAACAACAGATCCTCTCTTTTGCGTCTTAAAATAAAGTATGGGTACTAAAGAACATTTTGGGTACCGTTAGGCTGGTGCACTCGATAGATTGTAGTGGTGGCAATAAAATTTTTCATTATTTAAAAAAAGAATAATGCTATTCTTATTACATTTGTATGCTATATTTTTATGTCATTTTATACGGCGAATGAGATAGACAATACAACAATTAAAATTAATTTAACATTTGCTATGATTTATTGACACTTTATAATTGACGTGGCAGAATCTGTCACATAAGGTGATATGAGAATGTAGTATACAAATGTGGTAAGAGTAGCATAACTCTTAAAAAATCCAACTCATCTTTCATGTCTTGTTCAGGGAAAATGGCAATACATATAGCAATACTGCTTGTGGAAAAATTTGTACACCCAACTCATCTTTCATGTCCTATTCAGGGAAAATGCCAATACATATAGCAATACGGTTTGTGGCAAACTTTGTACACCCAACTCATCTTTCATGTCCTATTCAGGGACTTATCTTTATTAGAGGGGTGGTCAGTAAAGTAGTCTATAAATGAGGTCTAAATAGCATTATTATATTTTTATATCATATTTAAAAACAAACTAGATATTGTGACAAGTGATGTGTACATGCTATCCTATGTCGATTAACAAATCAACCTCACTAAATGTTGATTGCATCACTTGCTATGTCATCATTTGGTATTCAAATGTTGTAAAAATTATAATCTCTAGCATTGCTTTAATCCTAAATCTACTTATAGTGTGGAAAGGGGATATAAATGCATAATCTGTAAAGGGCCATTGTCACCAAGTAGTTGAATTAACAGAACTAAATCCCCCAAGTAGTCAACAAAACGAAGTACATTCAATGGTTTAAAAGGGACATGCACATAGGACAACTATAGTGCATGTGAGAGTGGGAGCATGTGGCCCCTCATGTAAACCACTCAAATCCCAGGAACATGCAAACCAAAAGGTTGTACAATTTTACTTTTTATTCTTATGGATAAAGAAAGGGGAAAATAAGGAAAATGAAATAAAAATATATTAAAACCAGCAACAACAACATGGCTAGGGACCAAAATCCATGGGGAGCCTGTTGCAGAGTAGGTGAGCAATGAGTTATTCTACTATGGCTGGTTCTTGACTTTTTGACTGCATGAGTTGGTTTTCATTTGTATTTTTTTAGATGAATTATTTTTGTGATATTTTTCTTGATTTGAGAAGATTTGCACAAGTGATCCAACAACCAAGACTTTGGCTGGAAAACTCTTTTAACTAATAATATATAGCTTAATTAGATGGTTGATATGCTTCATGGTTCACGTTGGTCTGAAATGGATCCAACCAAAACGGTATCCTTCTTAGCTACTATTTAATCAAATACCAAGCTTAATTTAAGAAATTCATAATGGCTAAAAGAAACTAAGAAGGAAAAAAATATCATAGGGCCATCCTCTTCAAAACCAACACATGTCTTGTAGATTAGAACTACATCATTTTCGTCAACGAGAGTCTAGTCTAGTGAAAAAAGGCATTGACTGGCAAATTAGTAGTCTCAGTTTTGAACTCCCATAACACCTTAACCTTACTAGTGTGTGTGTGTGAGAAACCCTCTCACCTTGTAAGTTAGGTTATCGCTTGTATTTTAAAAATAAAAAAAAATTCACCATTTTCAAAACATTATTGTTTCTTCTTTTATATATATATATGTGTGTGTGTGTATGTGTGTGTGTGTGTCAAAGTGTTCCTCCATTACTATTTTGATTATAAGGGTTAGGAAGGTGATGATTGAAATTTTTTTTTTTTTTTTTCCTTTTTGGAGTGATTTTCCTAAAAAATTCTCAAAATATGAACCCTTGGGCTACAATGTATCAGAACCAGTGGACCACCATTATGCTTTTCACATGGAAGGCCCAAATTGAGAGAAAATATGTTGATCTTTTTAAGTAGGGGTGAGTACGGTCTGGATTAGATCGGTTTCATTTCAAAATTACGGCCGAATTAATTATAATATAACAATTTGGTTTGATTTTGACAAAAGTTATGAAGAAAACCGAACCGAACCAAACACCAAACCAAACCAATTTAAAACGGTTTAGTTTGGTTTGGTTCGGCTAGTTTGGACCTAAACCCAATTCTCTTTCCTTTTGCATTTTTTCAATATTGTTAACTCAATTACAACCAACAAATTTATAGCTTGTTCCATACTTAAATTATTTTCTGGAGTACGAAAATATCTAGAGCTCAACATGCCATAAAACTTCAAATCTCAATTACTAATATAGCTCAATTCAAATATTCATATATAGTTTTTACCTAATTAGAGTGTTACCTATATAAAATATACACATAAACGGTCCGATTGGTTTAGGCCAATTTACAAAAGCTCAAAATCAAATCAAACCAAACCATATACGATTTGATTCAATTTTTAAACCTTTTAACTTCTTCATGATTCGGTCAGATTGATGCCCACCCTTACTATTAAGTTGGTATCCAAAATAGCAAATCCAAGTTACAATCCAACCCTTCTACCTAGGAAACAAAAAGTCTCAAATATGTAAACACTGTAACAAACCATCATCCTTCATTTAATTTTGCCTTCATTACATTATCCATTACCAATATTAATTTTTGCCTTCATTACATAATTCATGGACATTGCTTATATTAACACTTTATATTTTTCTTTTTGGCCCCAAGGCCCAAAACAAACAAAACGATCAAAACGAAAAAAGGAGTTTTTATCATTACAGCTATTATAAATTGAGGTTTCATATTGCGTTCACAAAATCATCGGTTAATTTTCCACTTAAAAATTATTGATGTCATCAAAATAATTTCTCTAAATGACAATGTTGACTTCATAGATTAGATTGCACATATACTATGAGGTTTAATTATTAAGGTTAATATTGTCATTTGAAGAATTTTTTTTAATTAAATCATCAATTTTTTTTCTACAGAAAATGAAAGAAATGTGTTTTGTGAAAATAATTGAAACCTCATAAAATGTTAATGTAATTTCTGAAACCTCTAGAGATTGTGTTACAACACCACAAACCTCTCATATTATATATGTCACACCCCGGATCGGTTTCGCCGTAACACGATATTGTCCGCTTTGGGCCCCCCTTTCTGTCCTCATGGTTTTGTTTCTAAGAACTCACGAGCAACTTTCCAGTGGGTCACCCATCCTGGGATTGCTTTAGCCCAAACTCGCTCAACTTCGGAGTTCCCATGACTCCGAAGCCAGTGAGCTCCCAAAAGGCCTCGTGCTAGGTGGAGGCGGGCATGTACATAAGGCACATCACCCCCTCTCCGTTGGTCGATGTGGGATGTTATAATATATGTGGTAAGCTTTATACTGTTTTTTCTTTGTGTGAAATGGGTGTTCTACCAAACAGAAAAGAAAAACTAGCCGATAAGGCTTGCACAAAAAACACGGGGCTAGACAGACCAAGAAGATCATCTAAAACAGTATAAATAAGCAGATGGAGGGGGGTCCTCAAAAAACAAACAACCCAACTCCATAGAGATGCTGAATCAACTTTGGTGCTTTAGTTAAAGAGTTGTATATTTATCAAAAAGCATATCGTACTTGTATGACACATTATTATCACCTTTCTTGACCTTTTGACCGATAGCGATACAAGAATAATGACAGGACCCACTTTGAATTTCTCGAAATTCAGGACTAATTCTGTAATTTTTCAGACTTTACTGATGCCGGGCCCACTTACTAACGATGTAGCATTTTTTTTTTAAATCAAGGAAAAGAGGGACGAGACTTTCTGCCGAAATTTCGACAAAGTCTCTCCTGAAAAACGGACATTTACCAAATTTTTCGCTTGTAAATATCACAGTTTAAGAAACCAACTGCCAGCACACACAATGCAATTCACACAGTTTACAAAATAGGCTTCTATCCTTCAGATAATTCAAAGCAGAACCAAATGACCAAATTATGTAATAAACAGTCAGTTTCTCACAATTTCCGCCAGCTTGGGCTCGGGGGATGGGGTGCTGTCGCATGCACGAGAGAGAGAGAGAGAGAGAGAGAGAGAGAGAGAGAGAGAGAGAGAGAGAGAGAGAGAAGAAGAAATTCTGATCTTTTAAAAACTGGATTTTGAAATATTTAAGATTATGCCATTATGCTTCATTTGATCGTAACTTCTTTGTTACAACTCTAATTTGAGCCAACTACATATCTACGGACTCATATCGACGTGATCTACAAAAGTGACCAAAATAACCCTATTCTCAGGGGCAAAATCATAATTTCATAATTTATTCATTTAATTAAATTAAACGAATACTTAAACATGGGTCAGGGTGTTACAAATAATGCGCACACAAATGCGATAAGAGAATCTTTTTTTAAAATTAATAAGAGAATAATTTTAAAAAAATTAATAAGAGAAGAAGTTTTTTTTTTTTTTTTTTGCAAACAATATTTTATTTTAATTTAATTTAAACTATGCATATATATAAAGCAAAAGGCAGAGAATGGTAAAACATTCAAAATACCAGAAAATACTCTTGGTTAATGTAGACATTAAGAATTGAAATTATTAATTAAATGGGGATAATATGATAAATTCACACTTTTTCATATTAAAAAAATTAAAATTAAAAGATAAATCAGATAATGGATCCTATATTTATGGAACACAACTACCCATCATCTTTTTTAATTCTAAAATAAATTTAAATTTTTTTTAAAAAAGCCTCTCACAGGCGCGGAAGCGCGTGCAGAGAGGCTAGTCTAAATTATGCAGAGGAGTATTTGAACTTGAGTGCAAAGAATAATTCTTAAGTAAGATATAAGTGTAGCATCAGTCTGAAATAAAAAAGAGTTTTTATCAAAAATAGCCAAAATTTACCTATACTTTCACAAATGTCAGTTTTTATAACTACTTTCAAAAATAGCCGGAAACACATTTAAAAAGACATATATACCCTTAAAACTAAAACCCACATAAACCTAAAATCCACAACTAAGATGGACTTGGGGAATCAGCAACACAAATCTGAACTCATAATACCTCATGAATGACACCGATAAAGCATGGCAAGAACCTCCTCTTGTTTGGCCAAATTAGCAGAGTTAAACGACGAGAAAGCAATATGTAAATATTTTGACTACTCCCTAACGCTTGTAGGAAGGAGTACGACACATCAAAGTAAACTCTTATTATTCAATTAGACTTAAATAGTCTTGAAAATTTTGTTGTGAGAGATGCATTTCCAAACCAAATCAGCCCTTATTATTCATTGGACTTAGAAAGATTGATGTGGGATCCAAAAAAGTTACTTTGAGGTGTTTTGTTATGTTGGCTACTTTGACTTGAATATAAAAGTGTGTATTGCATGTGATCAGTGCTCTATATGGAGATGGAGGAGGGCGCTACATCTGGGGATGAGGATGGGAGGAATGGAATGTAAAGTTAGAAGATCGAACCCACTCGTGCGATTTCCTTTTCCTAATGTTTACCAAATTCATCTAGAAAAAAAAATATCTAAAATCAAATAGTAGCAGTTTTATGTGGGTTTTAGTTTTGAGTGATTTAAGTCTATTTAGGTGGATTTTGACTATTTTTGAAAGTTTTTATAAAAATTGACATTTATATTACTACGGTTGAGACACAGTAAGGTGATGGATACATTTAAATTCATTTACCGTTCATAGCCAAACTAATCGAATGAGAAATAAAACCTCGTCTCAAAACCTTATCTCTAGGTCTATACCGATATGTAAAATGCTGAACCTTCAAGTTTTAGTTGCTATTGATTATAATTTAATTATGTAGCTGTGCGTTAAGCTAGTTGGTCAAGGGAGGGGACGGGGGCCCGGCTCTGACAGCCTAGCGACTGAGGTAAATCTGGAAATGTTGGGATATTTAAGGGGAGGTTGCGTTGCTCAAGCACAATCGTGCTGCCATCCCTCTTGAAAGAAAGATCGTAAGGAAGAGGAACTAAGGAACAATCTGTTGCCATCCTTACTTGGGCTGTGACACACCCACATGGTAAGAACAGGCTTGTAAAACTATATCAAACAATGCTATAGATTAAACGAAAAACCTTTACTTATTGATTATTAAATCGAAAGATATTTACGACATCAGGGAAAAAAAAACACATTATTTACAATAAAGGAACACAAGACTAAAATGACATGCACAATAGCAGCTTTTCAGAAGGGAAAAAAAAGAATAAAAAGAATAAAAGGCCAAGAATAAATAATGGTAGTCCAATAGTAGTGCAGTATTATCAATAAAGGGATTTAGATCTTGAACTGACGATTATATTTGCCTGGATAAGCTATTAATTACTTCCATTTCTTGAACTTGCCATGCTTTCCATGCTTAAACTTGCCATGTTTGCCATGCTTGAACTTCCCATGACCAAAGCCACCAGGGTAACCCCCATAACCATAGCCGCCGCCGCCACCACCACCACCACCACGCCCATGAACAAGATGGTGAACCCCGTAACCAGCAGCCGCGGCGGCAGCACCCCCAGCTAGCATCGTTCCCATTCCCATGCCAGATCCACGCCCTGTATAATATATATATATATATATATAATTTTTTTTAAGTCAGCACAAATTGCAACAAAGATAATATATTCAATGGTCCTTGTATTATAACTACAGAGAGGTAACAATGCTTGCACTACATGACTTTCTATAAGTTGATGCCTGAGAATGATGTTCTCAAACTCTAATTGATGCTTGTGATCCTCCAAAAACAAAGTGGAACAACGTAATGTAACTCTACCAACAGCCTTTCTAACTATGCTCATATTGAATGGTCATAAGCACCTGTTTTGGATCAGTTGAAACCTTTTTTCTTTTTCAGACCAAATTTAACTGGACAATAATAGTAAACAAGGTAGCTCTATCAAAACCACAAAACTTTGCGTGGTTCAGTTCAGTTCTTGGACAACCCTAATGTTAGGCAAGGTTCCGACAGGCAATTTTGTTGATTTTAGATTGAAAATAAAATAAGTGATTTGAATACCTGAATGATGTGGAGCTGATTGACCTGGATAACTGGCTGGCGGATATCCACCAGCCGCAGGATGGGCGGTTGGTGGATATCCTGCAGGGGGAGTAGGATACCCAGATGGAGGGTACCCACCCGAAGGAGAGTGTCCACCATGGGGAGGGTATCCCCCTTGGGGAGGGTACCCGCCTTGGGGAGGGTACCCGCCTTGAGGAGGGTACCCGCCGTGGGGAGGATACCCGCCTTGGGGAGGGTACCCGCCTTGAGGAGGGTAACCTTGTGGGGGATATCCATTGTGTGATCCAGGCCGGGGAAAGTGTCCAGCAGCAAAGCCAGCAAGATTTGAAAATAGCCCTCTGTCACTAGACTCATCATTGTTGTTTGTTCCCCCTCCCATCTTACTTCAACTTGAAACTAAAGCCTGCATAAAATTATCATTCAATAAATCATTGGGGAAAAGAAAGTAATACGAAGGAAGCAAACACAGCCAACAGCCACACCCAAATCACATCATACTGTTCCTTGGAACAATTCACTACTGTGACAGAGTCCAAATGAACAGATATTATTAAATGCAATGTGACCATTTACTTCTTAAACAGAGGTCCTTTTATCAAAATGGTTTCCACTTTATGGGTTATAGTTAATAGCAACTACTATTCTGCTAAACTTCAAATGAATAGAGAACATCTTGGAACCAAGCTACCACAGCCATGATAAAGAGAATTTCCAATCACAACCTAGCTCTACCTATTGTGCACAAGTGTATATAGAAAATTGGGAAGAATATCAGCAATTCAACTCTCCAAATAAACCAAATTTAAGAGCATGCATCCATGTAGTGGACGCATGAGAATGTTAAGATGGATGATAGGAGTGACTAGAAAAGGCAGAATTAACAATCACCGTATTAGAAAAATATTGGAACACACACCTGGAAACACCCATAAACGAAGGTAAAATACTAAGATATGGACTAAGACTTATATGACATCACGAAAAATGAAAAATTCTGAAAGAAAAAAATTTCTGATTTGAAATACGACACATAATAAAAAAGGGTGTAAGATGGTACTTCAGATAATAGGACCGGTATGTATGAGATCAAGGCAAGTATGACGATGATGATCAGTAATTGAACTTGTCAAATGAAATCCGTTAAACATTTTGCTAATAATTTCCTTTATAGGTCTTTACAAAAACAAAGAATCCATTAAATGTGTGATAAATCTCTATTAGATTTTAAAAATGAGAAATACCGAAAAGGGATGTCTTCTTTTTCCAAGGCTAATTCAACACCCTCTGGTGTCAAAAGTTCACCAGATATGCAGCAACTCTATAGAAAAAATATTTAAAAACCATATACCTCTAGCAGTGAAGGGTACAACTTACAACCTATTGTTTAAACACCAATAAAATTATGGAATTGTGAAAGTGATTTTCTTTTACCATTTAAGTAAAGCCCCCCTTACTATCAAAACACCCCATCAGTTCAAACTTTTTCAGAAGGTTCAATGAAATGAACACAATTCTAATGGAGGCTACACCACCTCGAGCCCTTAAAGGCCACGCTTTTGAACATTGAACTCTAATAAATCTGATGATCTAAAGAAAGAAAGACACATATAATACTACACCCAATTGCCACATGATACCATATGAAACACTAATTCCTAACTTTTGCTACCTTTTTTTTTTCTTTTGGTATGGCTTTGACCAAAGGATAATTTCATGATCATTATGTGACATAGCGACGTTTAAATTAAGCACATAATGAACAATGTACCTCAATGTCTATCATAATGGATACTTATCACAATGAAAATGAAATCCCAAAAGAAGCCCATGTAATTTTGTTTTTTACACAAGCGATATAGGGGAGGGTGATACGAACACATGACTTTCGATATAGAAGTAACCGTTTTTAACCACTTGAGCTACAAAGGCCCATGTTATTAAAAGCATGGTTTTGGAAAGGATGAAGAGAAAAGCTGTTAGCAGCAATTCCATCCATAAGGAAGATGAAATTCATGAAATCACAATGCAAGAAGAAACCTCCTTTTCTAGAATTCGAAATCCATGATCTCAAATATCCCATGACCAACCCACCATTAAGATTCAAACAAGAAACCCATGTTCAATTCAGGCATAGTTTTCAGAAAAATGAAAAGAAAAGCGGTTTCATCGACTGCATTCAACAACAACGATAAGAACAAAGAAAGAAAAACAAATTCATAAATCTACATACCCAGAAGAAAATTCTTAGAGCAACAAAAGATCATCACGATTTCAAAAGAAAATAATATAATTATTCATAGTGAATAGGCGGCAATTATTGGAAGAAATATTGAGATTGCTCACCAAATTGATGGAGGTTGCAGACTCTTCGAAACGGTGGTTTGTGGTGTGACAATTTTTTAGAAGTGTTTCTTTTTTCTCTTGTTAAGATTGCATGCGCGGTTCCTTCGAGGCTTCGACCTTAAACAAACACAAACAAATGCGTGTGCAAAACGTTTTGTCCTTTTTCTTTTTTTGGTCTAATACGTGTTCAAATTTTTTTTATACAAGCGGATATTAGAAGAGGGAAAATAGAACTTAAGAAAAGAACGGTGGATAAGATGTAAAATAATTTGTGAGAAAAAGAAAAAAAAAATATGTAAAATACTTTAAAATAGGAAGTTGTTGAAAATGAGGAGGAGAGAGTAAAAGAAGTGGGAAGAATAGATAGATGCTAATTTGTTAAGAACTACTGGATTAATTATTTTCATTTAGAACTAAATCACTCACGCGCTAATTATTCTGTTAGATAAGGATAGAAATATGGCGTAAATTTTTGTTTGCATTTTTGAGGTGCGGTGATACTCTTTTTTCTTGACCGGATTTTTCTCTATTGGGATTTTTTTATGGCAAGGTTTTAATGAGGCCACATTATCGCCCTTCATTCGTTTGTAAACTTTTATCGTTTGTTTGGTGCTAGTAATGAATGAAAATTTTCTATTTGATCCAAAAAAAAAAAAAAAAAAAGGTTTACGTCGTGAACTGTTCAATGTTCAGATTCTCATTTGAAAATTATTCTTGTAAAATCATTCTAAGCATATCGAATCGGGCCCAATTTGATTTGGTTACCACCAAGTTTTTCTATGAGAGCCGATTTTATCCGAAGTGTTCACTGATTATGGTTTGATCAGTGATTGGAGGTGGGTTGGATGTAACTAACTGTGCTCATCTGTACTTGAATACGATATCTAAATTTATAATTTGGCAATGCATGTATATGTAACATACTAACATTTATCTTACAACATAAGTTTGGTAAGAGGTGTCATGCTACACAATGCAAATGCACATTAAATATGTTCTATTTTGTTTTGTTTTGTTTTTTTTTTTATACAAGCAATATTGAAAGAGATAGAATCGGACTTAAGACTTCAAATGCATAGGTAAATGCTCTTAATCACTTGTGTTACATACCCTTTGTACATATTATATTTTGTTTGATAAAAGGATCATAAGGGCGTCAACGGACCTTATTTGACGTGAAAGACTAGACTTGGGTCAAAGCTAAATGAGTCATTAGGGTCTCTATGAGCTCGCAATTTATAATCTGTATTATGTCTTATACAATAATTATTATTAGAGTGCTGCTAAACGAACTCTAAAATTAACTGAGTACACCCTAATATTATAATTAAAATATAAAATTAACTACACCCTAATATTTTAATTAAAATATAAAATTAACTAAGTACACCCTATAGAACTACCAAAAACACCACTAGTACACCCTAATACTATTTTATAGTTGATTTTCAGCTTTATTTTTTTAATAATGTTTATAAATCTTTGATTTTTCATATGGATTTATGCTTCTACTAAAATTGTTGACATTTTTTTTGCAATTCCAAATTCTTGTAATCACCACCTCTTTCGTTAATGGAACAGCGTGCAAGACATCAGGAGTCGTTTGGTACGAAAGATTGTCATGGACTAGACTAAATAATAGTACTATCTTGGATTGGCTTGGCTTGGCCTAAGTTGGATAACACTTGTACTGCGTTTGGTATATGTTGGACTAATACTAGATTTTTTTATTTTTTGAATTTTTGAATTTTTAAAAATATATCAAAGTGAATTTATTTTTTTTATTTTTTATTTTTCTTCTCTCTCTCTCTCTCTCCGCATCTTAACACTTTCTTCTTCCTCCCGCTTGCTTCTTCTTCTCCATCCTCCTCCTCCTATTCTTCTTCTAATTCTATTTTTCTCCTTCTTTTTTTCTGAAATTTTTTCTCTTTGCTTTTATTTTTTTCCAGAAATTTTTTCTCTTTGCTTTTTTTTTTTTCCCGAATTTTTTTCTCTTTGCTTCTTCTCAATCTACTTCGTCTTCTACTTCTCCCTTTGCTTGCACTATCGTCGTTCGTCTCACAGTCGCCATCGTTGCACAGTCGCTATCGTTCACAACCCATAGTTCAAGCTGCGAAGTCATTGTCTCTCATCGGTGCTTGTCGAAACTGATTGGAATTGGCTGCGTGTGCCTTTGACAGTCGAGGATTGGATCAGTTGTAGGCACTGGGATGGTAGGTGGTTATGGATGTCGCTAGCGCTTGGGTGGTTGCAGGCGCTTTGGTTGTTGCAGGCGCTTGGGTCTCGGAACTGTCTAGTCCGCCCTTTTCAAATGGGTCTCATTAAGAACACCTAAGCCCAATTCATTTGTGTCCTTCCAAAACTGTTTTCTATTGGCCTGTTCTAAGCCCCACATTGAGGTGGACGTGCACGAATAACAAGACTTTTTCCCCCAAAGCTAGTGCTCTTAGGTGTACTTTTGGTTCACTAAAATTGATCAAGTTTCCTGTTTTTCACTTATAAGAGCGGCTCCAGCGGGGAAGCCCAGCCCGAGGCGAGGGGAGAAAAAAAAAAAAAAAAAGTCGTTCCACCGCGCAGCCCAGGCCCGGGGGTGGTGTGGGACCCACCAACTCGGGCCAGCCCGAAGGCGAGACGAGCCCGAGGTCCAGCCCGCGTATGCTGACGTCAGCCCTCGCGTCACGCTGACGTCAGCTAGCGCGTTTCAAATTTTTTTACCGTTGGCGCGTGCAACGGTACTCTGCCACGTGTCGCCTCCCCAGCCTTCCGATCTGCTTCTCCGAATCCATCCTACGGCTGAGGCTTTTTTGGGCAATAAAAATATGAAAAAAAATCGTAAATTTTTTTAAAAATTTCTAAAAAATTCTGATATTTTTTTTTTCTTTCTATAAATACCTATTAATACCCTTCACTTTCAACACCAATACTCTTACATTTCATTATACTTCTACTATTATTCACTCTTTTTACTCAACATTTTCCTCTTTTTCATCTAGCATTTTGATTTCATATTTTTATGGCTTCTTCTATCGAAACCGGAGGGGCTTGGAGCACCATGGAAGATGTTTCCTTGTGTGAGGCTTGGCTCCAAATTTGTCATTGTCCCGTGTTCGGCAATGAGATGAAATTTTTTCATATGTGGAAAAAAATTCATGCCGAATTTTGTGAAAAAATTCCGGGGTCTACTCGTACGGAGATGGCATTATCCAGTAGGTGGAAAATTCTCAATAAAGAGTTGGGAAAATGGAGGAAAATGGAGAAATGCCCTAGCAAAAGCGATGGACAACTATAGAAGTGGGCAAAATCGTACTAACGAGGTAAGTATTTTATAATTTTTGTTTTATTAAGTTTAATCTCCTAATATATATATTTTGTTAATATTGCTTGCATTTTCAATATTTTGTTCATATTGCTTGCATTTTCAATATTTTGTTAATATTGCTTGCATTTTCAATATGTTGTTAATATTTCTTGCATTTTCAATATTTTGTTAATATTGCTTGTATTTTCAATATGTTGTTAATATTTCTTGCATATCCAATATATTTTAAATATTTATTGCATTTCCATTTTTTTTGTTAAATAGATGATTCAAGCACAAATGTGGTTCGGTGCAACTGGGGGTGGCAAAAAAAGTTTCAACCATCATGAATGTTGGGAGGTGGTGAAATATTGCAAACGCTTCATAATTATTCCGACGGGTCCGGAGGTTGTGTTAAACGAGACGCCTCTCCGTGATTCAATGACATCGGATTCACCTCTCGATTCTCCTATGAGTCAAGACTCACCCATCGAAAAGGAGCCGAGGCCCATTGGCCGAAAGGCCGCGAAGAAGAAGAAAGCGGGTAATTCAAGCAATCAAAATTCACAATTTTTGGAGGAAATTGCAAGGCAAAACGGCATAAGAATAGAAATGGAGCAAAAACGCCAAGATAACGAGTTGGCCCTTCAAGCTGAGTATGCACGAGAAAGGGAGTATTTGCGCAAAAAAAGATATGGACAAGACGGATCGGGAAACCATGGCGATGGATACAAGTCATATGTCCCCTGAAACAAAACAATTTTGGAAGCTAGAACGAAGGGATGTTATGAGAAGAAGACTTTTTCGGGATGATGGGCCTAGCAACACGGATTGGTTAAATGATGGAAACCATTAAATTAGTTAGCATACCTTTTATGTATTTGTATTTTAGTTGTTTTCTATTAAAGTTGTTGTAATTCATGTATTTTATTTTAGT
Source organism: Prunus dulcis (assembly GCF_902201215.1). Taxonomy (NCBI): domain Eukaryota; kingdom Viridiplantae; phylum Streptophyta; class Magnoliopsida; order Rosales; family Rosaceae; genus Prunus; species Prunus dulcis. Next base: position 12,574,296 of record NC_047651.1, read on the forward strand.
AGTAATTCGTAATGACTTGTATTACATTTCATTATTTAATAAACAAAGCATTCAATAAATTACCTTTTTATTCAACATATTCCATACTTCAAACAAAACATAATAAAAATAAAAAAAAAGTACAAACAAGGCACAATAATAATAACCAACCACAACCAAACCATAATAAATAAAAATACAACACAACCTAACCATAACTAAATAAAACATAACCAAAGCATCTATGCTCCATCATTCATCTTCATTGCCTTTCACCGCCCATAGATGCTCCATCAAGTGAACTTGACGCATTTCATGAATATACGAAGATTGCATCTCCGTATATCGATCTATCATTCGGGTCATCAAATGACCATCCCTCACCAACGGTTCCGGCTCAAACGGTTCTCCATTTGGCCCCATAGGCCTTTCATAAATCCGTGTCAAAGCCGTGTTCATTGGATCCGGTTAGTAGACCTCTAAAGCATCATAATCGTACTCATCCTCCACAATCATATTATGGAGGATGATGCAAGTCATCATAATGCTTTTGAGGATCTCCTCATCAAACATATGGGCCGCACCTCGAATAATCAACCACCGAGCTTGAAGGATGCCAAAACACCTTTCGACATCTTTCCTGTATCCCTCTTGATATGTAGCAAATAATTTTTGCTTCTGGGATCAGGAATTTGGAATGGATTTGACAAAAGTCGTCCACCTCGGGTAGATGCCATCAGCTAGATAGTATCCCGTTTGGTATACTGTATTGTTGACTTCATAGGTGACATTGGGGCCCTGGCCTCTCAATACATCGTTGAAGACCGGGGATTGACCCAGCACGTTGAGGTCATTTTGTGATCCTGCAACTCCGAAGAAGGCATGCCAAACCCATGTGTCGAAGCCAGCAACCGCTTCAAGGATGATACTTTTTTGGCCTTTTCTATTTCCATAATCACCTTGCCAGGCAGTTGGGCAATTCTTCCATTGCCAGTGCATGCAGTCGATGCTACCAATCATTCCAGGGAATCCTCGAGCTTTGGCTTTTTGTAGAAGCCGTTGGAGGTCCCTGGGAGTAGGTCTACGTAGGTAGTCCCTAGTGTACAGAGTTTCAACAGCTTGACAAAATCTTACCAAAGCCTCCAACGTAGTGGACTTCCCCATCCGGGCAATCTCATCCACCTGATCAGCAGATGCTCTATACGCCAACATTCGTATAACAGTTGTAAGCTTTTGCTCCGGAAGAAGCCCCAAAACCCCAGTAGCATCACACTTTTGAACAAAGTATGCATCATAATTGCAAATATCATGCATGACTTTATTGAACAAATGAGGTTGCATTCTAAATCGCCTTCGAAAATCAACATCAGAGTACAAAAAAGTTGGGATAAAATAATCTTCCAAAAGATTCTTACCCCGAGAATGCCTATGTCTTTCCACATTCCGGCGGCGGCCGGCTTGTGAACTATGGCGGCGACCTTGGTTCTCTTCTTCTTGCAAAGCCACTGCTATGAGAACTTGCTCATCGACTTGTCTCTGCAACTCATTGATTTCATCTGCTCTACGGTTTCTCTCATTTGTTTCTTGCTCTTGCCTCTCCAAGCATCTCCTAAATTCTTCCATTGAGAATGAATGAAGTATGAATTCTAAACTATGAGAAATGAAAATATAGAAAGATGTGGTGTGAGAGGTATGAGCTGAGACTCTGGTTTTATAGAAAATTTTGGCAAGATAGACATGCCATGTGGCTTGATTTTATTGGATGAAAATCTTATCTGAAATTTGAAATTCATCCGAAATTTGAACCCTAATTTGTATGAAATTTGAATTTTGAAATTCATCCGAAATTTGAACCCAAATTTATATGAAATTTGAATTTTGAAATTCATTCGAAATTTGAACCCAAAAATTTATCTGAAATTTGAATTTTGAAATTCATCCGAAATTTGAATCCAAAAATCTTATCCGGAAATTTTATCCGATTATGAATAGTCTTGACACGTAGGAACCCGAAAATCTTATCTGAAAATATTACCCAAATTAATTATTTTTATTAAAAAATAGGAGGAAAAAACAAAAAAATAAATAGTAATTGCCCTTAGCCATGGCAACGGGTGGAAACACAAATTACTATTTGCAAGGACAACCACTATTCACGTGAATAGTGGCTGCCCTAGCTCCACCCTTGTCATGGCTAAGGGCAAATGGGTGGAGTTACTCTAAGAACATAATTTATTGTAATGCCTCTATTCTTCTCTCTTCAAAAGTAACCCAATTTGCAAATCTGCATAATTTCAAAAGTACAACAGAGGCTTTGAAACTCCTTAGGATAGGCATCCAAATACATAAATAAATAAATAAATAAGCAATTCAAATAGATTAATTGGATTCTAAAGTGTACATAATAGATTGAAACCTTGATGTTATTTACTCACATCAAGAAACAGCAAGAAGCTCTCCAATCAATATGCAGAACTAGTCAACATTGACAACAGCCAAGTCAAAAGCACCCTTCTAAAAGTTGTCCAGTAGATGTGTCGCTGCTTTTTAAGTTGTCTAATCCAAGTTGTCAAGAAATAATTCTGAAAAAGAAAGAAGGAAGGCTTCATCCACTCCAAGCCATTCTGACTCTCGGATCACAAAAATGGGCACCAAGTAATCTCTTGATTACAGTTGAATATGGTTAGTAGGGTGTACTTATTAAAATTATATTTGTTTCACAATTCCATATATTCTTTTTGGTCATTTTATATTAGGGTAAATCAATAATTAAATATATACTTTTATAGTAGGGTGCACTCAATTAATTTTAGGATTCGTTTAGCATCACTTTTATTATTATTATTATTATTATCAAACGTAAGGCGAAAAAACCCTCGGGGCTAACCTAGGTGTAAGGGTAAAGACTTGAGGCTTAGGATTAGAATAAACCATTTCCAAAACAGAACTCAAAATTAGTTAAGGATAAAAAGAAAAGAGAAAATTCTTGAAGTCGTTTTGGAACAGAAACTTCATTTACATCACAAGAACGAAAATAACTAGAATGACATATACATAATAGCAGTTTTTAATAAAAAGAATCCAAAAAATCTTGTCTGAGGTGATTTTCAGAAAGCCAAATGTAGAATACCATTATCAACAGAGAGACTAAGATCTTCAACCGGCCATTATATTTTGCCTAAGGTCCATTATATCACTTCCATTTCTTGAACTTGCCCCCAAAGCCAAAGCGCTTGCCAAATTTCCCATGCTTGAATTTGCCATGTTTGAACTTCCCATGACCGTAGCCGTGGTGACCCCCATAACCGTAGCCGTGGTGACCCCCATAACCATAGCCGTGCTGACCCCCGTGCACAAGATGGTGAGCCCCATAAGCAACAGCTGCAGCTGCAGCACCCCCAGCTAGCATCCCTCCCATATTAGGTCCATGCCCTGCAATTTTTTGTTTTTTTTAAGTTAGAAAAAATGAAACAAACATAGTGGCATAGCATATATTACTATACAACCTTTGTTAGCAAAAATTGAAACTCTATTAGAACTTCGATGCTCATGATCCACCACAGAAAAAACTGCAATGGTCTATGCAATTTACCAACAGCTTTCTAGCTATTCCAATAATCAATGGCGTCAGCATAGGTTTAGCTATTCACATATCCAATGGTCATCTGCAACAGCCCTAGGTAGCCTAGGTTCTTACAGCCAATTTGTTATGAGAGGAAAAACAAAACAAAGGATAGGATAATACATCACACTCTGGCCCTTTTAAGCTATCTGTCACAACTGAATCCACGGAGGGACAGGTCAGGTATAAGTATAACCTTACGAAGTCACGATTGAAACTAAACTCTACACACAGTCTCATGTCATATAATATAAGTAAACAAATAATGGTGATTTGGTTACCTGAATGGTGAGATGATGAACCTGGATATCCGGCTGGTGGATACCCGGCTGGTGGATATCCACCAGGGGCAGGATAGGCAGATGGTGGATATCCCCCAGGGGGAGGATATCCAGATGGAGGATACCCGCCTGCAGGAGGGTACCCACCTGGAGGAGGATACCCACCAGGGGGAGGGTACCCAGGTGGTCCATGTGCTTGTGGAGGATATCCATATCCTTGTGGAGGGTATGATCCATGCTGTGGGTAGTGTCCAGCAGCATATCCAGCAAGTTGTGAAAATAGCCCTTTGTCATTAGACTCATCTTTGTTGTCTCTTCCACCGTCCATCTTACTTCAACTTGTAACTAATGCACACATAAAAATCATAATTCAAAAAATCAGTTGGGAAACCAAGAACCAAAAGTAATCAAATAGAAACAAGCACACTAACAGCCACTAAGCAACCCCACATCATATCATAGTCTGAATGGTGCCCAATATATGCAAAGTTCACTACTTTAACAGAGTCCAACCGAGAAAAACACAGAGACTATGTTGCAGAGAAGATTCACAAAATTAGCCCAAGATATGACCTAAAGATTCTTAAATTTGGGCAACCATGATCTTTAACTTCTTAAACAGAAATCCTGTTATCATAATGGTTTCTACTTCGCATATTATATAGTTAATAGCATGAACTGTTTGGCAAAACTTCAAATCCAAAGAGATCATCATCATCTTGGCAAAAAGCTACAGATACCCAAATAGAGTAAAATTATCAAGAGGCAGTTTTTACACACAGACAAGTTTATTTCTCACATATTACATGCCCAACCGATCGTTAACATTAAAAAAAGAAACCCATCTTCATCAACAGAATAGTTTTGAGAAAACCCAAAAGAAAAGGGGTTAGGAAGCTGCAACTCCCCACCCACTTCATTCAACAACAAAGAAAGCAAAAAATAAGTAACCCAAATTCACAGATCCACAAACCCAGAAGAAAATTCTTGGAGCAATTAAAGATTACCACGATTTCAAAAGCATAGACTAGAATTATTACTATAGAAAAAGAAGCCAAAAGAAATGGAGAAAGATGGGTATTGCTCACCAACTTGATGCTATTTTTTTGTTTTCTGTGTAATTCACCAAATTGGTAGTTTGTGGTGCCACAATTTTTGTTTCAAGATTGCATGCGGCTTCGGCCTTAAACACACAAACAAAAGCGTGTGGAAAAAAAAAAAATTTCTCTCTTTTTGTCAAACGCGTAAAGGGAGCTTAAAGAAGAAGCCTTGAAGTACTTCTAGGAAAATACGAAGGGAGGAGGGGAGTTGATGATAATGGGAAGGAAAAGGAAAAGACCAGGTTGATTTGTATGTAAATGAGTAGAGGAGGCTACACACGTTTTGCACGCCTTCTCTCTTTGTGAGGCAATTTGAACCAATTTAATTGCTCTTTCTACTCTTTAAAAAAAAAATCTTACCATAAAGACTATTTTACTCTTATTTATAGTTTGAACTTTTATTATTTAAAAATCTTTTTCTTTTCTAAAAAAAGTCCACCTAAAAGACTAAACGGCCACCACCATGTTCCTCGCCACCAATTCTCTAGTGACGAGCAGTGTGAAGGAGAGCATCGATAATTTCGTCAACATCGAGCTGGTGTTTGATATAACAAGAATCAGATGTCTGAGCGAATATAAAATTTTATACATAAGAAATTTAATTTTAAGTTTTTTTTTTTTTTTTTTAAACATGTTATGATCTCTTCAAATATTGGAAAATATATATATATATATATATATAAACAATGAAAGATGTTTAAAGGCCCAATTTTTCTCTTAAGTGTTTGTTTCCTCAAACTTGATACACATACTACATCGTTACATTAAAACAACAGAATATTTTGGTGTAGATAAGGAACCAATTGAAAGTGTGATTGTGTACAATTAGCTTATTGGTTTTCTTAATATCCTATTACCGCAATTATTTAAAATAAAAAATTTGATATCATATTTAACAATATTTTGATTGACCAACGAGGTAAAGAATTCTTCCAACAGAAAGACCACAAAAAATAATTATTATTTTTATATTCATATTAATAATATTGAGCGCGTGACATCAAAGCGTGTGCTTTTGCTTTATTATATGTCATCCATACGATAAGAATTTTATTTAGAAAAAGGCCCACCAACTCTATAACTTTTATGGTTGGCCCAAAAAGAAACTTCTAATATGGTTTGTTTCCGTGTTCAATCTTCTGAACTACCCAGTCTTAATCCGATTATGGTCAAGATAGGCGAATTTAAATATAAAAAAAATTAGAAAAGGAGAGGAAATAACGAATTCAGAAATTAGAGATTGCAAGATGGTATTTACATATCAAACACGCACATTAAATTTTTTTGCTTGCAGCTAAAGTTGTGTTTTTTTTATCACATAACGGTAGTCAGTGGCAGAGCCAGAAATCTTATCACAAGGGTCTTTAATGTAAAAGTCTTAATAAAAATTTTGCAAAGAAGACAACAGTTATTCAACTCTTTACACACTAATGTACCAGCAACTGAGATCTTCATACACTAGAATCTAGTCTCATACATACACACAAAATATGCATAAATACACACTACTGTATGAGACAGACCTTACCTGACTTTTATTATTCTTTAAGGACAAATTAGGCGTTTTGTACATTATGGAAGATTGGCGGTTTATAGTGGTGGTCATTATAGCCATGAGACAGCTGTAGTTGCAAGAAATTTTTGTTTGTGATCGTACTACAGTCAGTGGACCGCACAACCTCTTGGAAGCCATGAAAATAAGCTTAGAGGTCCCTTTGGAGCTGCACACCAAGTGCTCAACTAAATGACTGAAGAAGAAAAAAGGTTGTGTGACCTGAAGAAGAAGGTTGTGTGACCTGAAGAAGAAGGTTGTGCACGTGGGTCCTTTTTTTATATTAAAAAAAAATATTATAAACAACCTGGGCAAAACGACGTTGTTTTGGGCTAGGTCTGAAATTAAAAAAATTTATGAAAATGCCCATCGTATTCTTCCTCTCCAGCACTGATACCTTCATTCTAAAACCCCCAAATTTTTTTATTTTCTCGTCCAACCCTAAGTAGTCTTGTTGAATGAATATAATATAAACCGCCAATCTTTCATAATGTACAAAACGCCTAATTTGTCCTTAAAGAATAATAAAAGTCAAGTAAGGTCTATCTCATACAGTAGTGTGTATTTATGCATGTTCTGTGTGTACGTATGAGACTAGATTCTAGTGTATAAATATCTTAGTTGCTGGTACATTAGTGTGTACAGAGTTGAATAACTATTGTGCTGGGACTTTTACACTAGGGACCCTTGTGATAAGATTCCTGACTCCGCCACTAACTACCGTTATGTGATAAAAACACAACTTTAGCTGCAGGCAAAAAGTTTTAATGTGCGTGTTTATGACACTTCCGATTTTGCTTGAATCAACACCATCTACCTACAAATTACAATAATGCATCACATGATAGCTACATCTCCTCCTCTGATTCTCTCATGATTTTCTATCTTGATTTTCATAAAAACAAAAGGAACATATCTTGATCTACATACATACTTTACGCATGCCTCGACGTCTTCAGACCAGAAAAGACTTGAACGTCTTTATTACCTAATTCTTGGTCTAGTAATATTCATCTTCCCAAAATATTGAAAGAAATCTCAAATTTGATTTACCCGCCCGAACACAAAATACGTCTTTAATAAATACAGGGCTGTGCACCCTATTTAATTTATCAATTTAGGCCAATGCATTCGGGCCTTTGAGGCATTCATCATATAAGTAGCTGCCAAAACAATTGCCTAAAGAAGCATTCCACTAGCCTTCTCAAAGGAACAAAAACAACTAAATTACACGACATATACAGTATATAGCATTATTTAAAGAAACAAGAAGACAACCCGAAACAGCATGGCTGTCGTAATTATTAGAAAGCCATTTAAAGTATAAGATTATTTATAGACTCAGATCTTGAACCGACCATGATATGTTGCCTGGATCCACTCCATGATCACTTCCATTTCTTGAACTTGCCCCCAAAGGGCTTGCCATACCCCTTTCCCTTAAATTTGCCATGTTTGAACTTCCCATGAGAACCCCCATAGCCCTGGTAACCCCCGTAACCATATCCAGGGTTATGGCGCCCATGCGCAAGATGGTTGGCCCCGTATGCAGCAACACCCCCAGCTAACATCCCTCCCAGTCCCATGCTAGATCCATATCCTGCAGTACGTAGGATATATTACTCAGCTACTTGTCAAAAAATATATATATTTACTCTACCAAATGGCCATTTTGTGATCAACGGGACATTTGGGATTCGAACAGATCTCTTCAAAAGTTAGTAAGAGAAGTACCACTTGAACAAGAGCTCGTTGAGCCAAAGAAGGAAAAGTGAGAGCAAAGTGAGAATATATTGGTGATAAATGTAAATGAGAAAGGAGAAAACAACTTTTTGTTTATATTTGAAAAACTGAAACATTACAGACGATGTCGTTCGATTACCTGAATGATATGGACCTGGGTGACCTGGATAACCGGCTGGGGGATATCCACTTGGATAGGCGGCTGGTGGATATCCCCCATTGGAAGGATATCCAGGTGGAGGATACCCACCGGAGGAAGGATATCCATGATGTGCTTGTGGGGGATATCCATATCCTTGCGGAGGGTATGATCCAGGATAGTGTCCAGCACCAAATCCACCATCAAATGAAAATAACCCTTTGTCAGTAGACTCATGTTGTTTGTCCTTTCCACCTCCCATCTTAGTTACTTCAAGTTCAAGTACGTCAAATTGATGCCTAGCTGCACAAAGTTATTATTCAGAAAAACACTGAGGAAATAAAAATTGAAGTAAACCAGATAAAAATATAATAATTTCTACCTCCCCAGTAATGTTTTGTCATTATCAGATATTTGGAAGGTTTTGTACTTGAGAGACTATGAATGTCAACCACACATCTATACATGATTTTAGCTAATCAATGATCATAATTCAGTATGAAAAAGGCAACATGATATTAATATGTCAAACTAGTAAGCAAGAGAATTTTGTTGTGCGTAACAAGTATAGATAATAGCAACAATTGTGATGTTAAACATCAAATGAAAAGAGATCACCTTGGAACCAAGTACAAAGATTTGTTTGCATCTACAAGTTTAACATGACCAACTGACCTTCAAGATTCAAATAAGTAACCTTTTTATATAAAACATAGTTCAGGGAAAAAATGAAAAGAAAAACAGTTGAGAAGCAATTCCTCCATTCAACAACAAAAAAACAAATGGCGACCTGAGGGGCCTTTGGTTTACATTTTTTTTAATTAGAATAGGCAAAAGAAAATTATCACAACAATGAAATATTACCATTCTAGATCAAATAACAGCATTATTAACAGAGAAACAGAATATAATGACTACAAAGAAAAAGATAGAGATGGCTCACCAAAATGATTTTACAGTCAGATGAGATGGTAGTTTGTGGTGTGATGACTATCTTAATTTGGAAGTCTTTTTGTTTATCTGTTAAGGCTTTGGGCTTAAACACACAAACAAATGTGTGTGTGAAACTTGAAAGAAATGAACTGTATATATATGGATGAAGAAAAGAAGTAAAGATTCTCGTCATTTGATCCCAAAGACAAATAGAACGCATAAAGTCGATGCACTCAACGCGTGTGCTTCATTATATGCCGTCCAGACAGTGAGAATTTATCTCTGAATTTCTGAATGTGATGCTCTAGAAAAGGTCCACTAATTTTTGAGTACTTGGAGCTTTCATGGCAAAATGCATAATCTCTCAAACACAGGATGAGAGAATATATCATTTTCTTTTCCCTTCTTTTTAACCTCCTTTGCACCAAAAACATGAGAGAATCTCCCATATTTAAAAGTATACCGCCTTTACTTTTTCAGAATGACGGAAGGAATAATTACTCATCCATAGGTTGAAACATTTGTAGGAAAGATATTTGAATTGGAGACCTCATATCAGGCAAATAATTACCATAGGTTGGAACAACTTTTTGAAAGTAAGTCATCTTTCATTTTGAGACTTTTTTTTGGGGGGTTGAAAACAATGTCTCATCTATAAAAGTGATATTATATGCTTGTGGATTTCTTCTTTTATTCTAAATATTAAAATATCCAAAGGTGAATATTATACTTACTATAATACTACACGAACTAAACTTTTTTCAACTATTTATTCGTCTAGCAGTATTTCAAATTTTAATAGCCAATTATTGACAAGTAACATGAGAATATAGTAGCTATTATATAAGCAAAAGTGTGTTTTATAGCACACTTTTGACAGCAAACACCAACAATCCCAGTTCCTTTTGATCCCCAATAAGTTGGCTCATCACAATGTAGCATTGGTGCAAGGCTAAAAAAATTAGAAGCCAGAATTTTGGATAGGCTTGGTAGTCCATGCAATGATTCCAGCACAAATTTAAACGCTCCCTTTCTTCTTTACCATACAACTGGTTGTCAACATGAATTACAAACTAAGGAATATGAAGCTCGAACTCACAACACAAGACATAATCAAGATTGAACAAGCTTGGCCTAATCAAACTGAGGTGAAACAAGCAAGATCAAACAGCCAAAGTGTGCAGTATTGAGGTTGAAGAACCTATTACTCACCTCAACTTTGCTTTTGACAACTCTGTTACCATCATCAGATTTCAGCTACTTCAACTTTCACCTGTAAACACCTGCAAGGAACTATTTGCATGTACAAATTTGCAGGCGGCATTCAATGCATATTTCGTCGAATTGCACAAGAACCTTCGTGCACCCAAATCACAAAAGGTGCCTGCTCACAGAAACCTAATCAAATTGCACCCATAAATCAGAACAAGCTTTATACAAAGATAATAGCAATCCTTTCTAACTTAGTTTAAAAATCAAACTCTACATCATTCATAAAGAAAAAGGGTGAATGTTCTTTCTTTCCACAAGGAAAACTAAATACATAGACAAATTAACAACATGAATATTGTTTACCTCAGAAACCTTGTGTATATAAATGCATTCCACTCTCACGAGGTCTGGGCTCCTCAGATGAGATTATATGTTGAAAAAGCCTCTAATTAACATTCTCCACAAGTATTTTGTCCATAACAGCTCCCCCATTATCCAAATCACCAACAAACTTAGTAAGCAAAATATCCCACGAAGCACTCTCAATGTCTCCATTTGACATTGCCAATGAAATCACTTTTGTGACTTCAGCTTCCTTCCTCAAGTCACAGAGCCCCTCAATCAACATGCCATAAGTAGACTTGTTGGGTAAACAACCTTTATCCAGCATCTCCTCTAACATCCTAATCCCCTCCTCTGCTTTTCCAATTTTACAAAATCCTTTGATCAACATATTATATGTAAAAGCATTCGGAGCACATCCTTTCTCCACCATGTCATCCCACAACCTCCCTGCCTCGCACAGCTCCCCCACTTCACACAGTCCTGCAATAAGCATGTTGTACGTCATGACACCGGGAATCAAATCCATCTTCAACTGATCAAACAATTTCTTGGCTTCCCATACTTTCCCCTCCTTACAAAGCCAGTATATGAGCGTGCTCGAGATTGCATTATCGGGTGTGCAATTGTTCTTCAAAAGCCTCTTCCACAATTCACAACCGTCCTCTGCCTTCCCTTCATGACACAAAACATCAATCACCTTACAGCAAAGAGCCGAACTTGGTATATACCTCTTCTCAATCATATCATTAAGCAAATTAACCGCTTCACCTGACTTCTTTGCCTTACAATAAGCTTCAATCATAACCCCATAAGTCACCTCATTTGGGCCAACCTTATTTTCCTCCATCTCATCCATGACCTTCACAGCATCAACCAACTTCCCTTGCTTAACAAATCCATCCATCAAAATGGTGTAAGTAGTCGCATCCGGATGCCACCCTCTATCCAAAACCTCCCCGAAAACCCTCTTGGCGCCAACCATATCACCTCGCGAAACATACCCTCCTAAAACTGTGGTATAAGTCACCACATCCGGGACAAACCCCATTGCAGGCATTTCGTCGAGCACCTTGAGTGCAGTCTCAACATCATCCTTTTGGCAAAGCGCTTTGATCAGTATATTACAAGTGAACACGTTGGGCCTAACCCCAAACCTCTGCCCACAATTTTTAAACACGGAGTGGACCAAACCATACTCATGGTTCTGAACCAAAGCGTTCAACAAGGCGTTCAGGGACTTGGCAGAGCGTTGAGCTCCAAACTTTGGAATGTCGAGGAAGGTCTTGAAGGAGCGGTTGGGACGACCCAAGACGCCAAAATTGCGAATGAGGGTGATGAAGAGGTCGTCAGAGCATTTGATGCCGGAGTTGCTGAGGTCTGAGAGGAGCGGGTCGATTTTGAGGTGAAAAGCGCGGGAACGAGAGAGGCGGTTGAGGATGGCGTGGTAGGTGTTGTAGTTATGGGAAAAGCCAGGGTGGAATTTAGAGGCGTGGTGGAAGATTTGGAGGGCGAGGTCGAGGTTGGGTTCGCGAGTGATGAGGGAGATGAGGCGCTTTGGGTGGAGGCGTCTGGGCCAGGGTTGGATTGGTGGGGTCACGGTGTAGGAGTCGAGGAGATCGACGGTGGAGATGGAAGGGGAGGCGGAGGCGGAAGTGGAGAAGGAGACGGTGGTGATTGGGTGCCGGAGAGGGCAGACTTTAGCTGAGATCTTCAGACGCAGCATGAGCATGGTTGAAGAGTTGAAGACAGTGGCATTGGCAGATGGTCTCCGAGTCCCCTGTGGAGCGGAGAAATCATTCAGTACTACTGTAACTGTTGTACAGCTGATGTGGAGTTACGGCCTAGTAGTTTTCTGACACGTAGCAAACAATTTGACACGTCGGACGTTAAACTCAAATGCATTTAACCTCGTTATCAAGATAATAAACACACTACCTTGATTAGGACCTGTGCACGCTATTGATTATTGATTTTAATACTAGAAAATAGAAGCTGATTTTCCCGCTTCTCTTTTGTCTACTTACACTCTCTTTGTTGTTATAATAAAAAGTATTAAAAAAACAAAAGGAAATATAAATGCACAAAAAGTGATTGGGAAAATCAGCACCCTAGAAAAGGTATTGTTTTAAGAGATATATAACAATTACGCTAATAAAATATTGAGATGCATTGTGTTTCACCTAAAAGCTACATTTTAATGAAAAGGGTCACATTACAAAATTTTGGTTTTCCATGCTCAAATTTGAAGCATGAACATCCTTCACACGATGTTGCCGACGTTACCCATCAACGGGTAAGAAACCCTACTTTCTACAGGATACATGGACGCAATCAAAGCTCTCACTTGATTCTTCATTTGCTTCATCCATGAACCTTCTACTTCTAGTTAATTACATTTGCTTCTGGTAGATCCTTCTGTAAATTTTTGCACCTTCAAGTTCTGCATGAATTTCTCTCTCTGTCCTTATCCCCATTGGATTGCTTAACATCCATCCCTCACTGTCACACAGCACACTCGAGTCAATTTCATGGATGTGTTTCAGAACCTGGGGTTGAGAATCAAATTGATTTCTCATGTCAAGTGCCACTTCAAGTACATCTGACTGCATAAACACCTGCTCATAAACATAACAATAGATAATTGGATCAAGCCTGCAGGTCAATTACTCATGCAACAGTCATATTTGTTCATCCAAAACCAAGCCATTATTTCAACAGGGGCCAAATCAATGAAAGAATTCATATAGAAGGCACGCACTCAATTTTTAAGATGAATTTAACACCACAATCTCCCACCGAAATCTCTAATGAGGCAAGATGAAATTCCTGACTTCTTTGTTAGGGCCTACACTTATCATACTGAATTACTCCCAAACCTACATGGCAGTATTGAATTGACTCTGATATCATTTATCATGATCAAAACATCACACAATACCCACAAGGGAAGATCACTGATGGAGCTCCTTGTAATCGATTATATAACCTAAATCGACACAGCACATAACCACTGTGAGACCCAACACACAAACAAATTTGGTTTGAATTCCTGTTTTTGATAAAAGCAATAATCTTGCTCCACTGTGTCTTTCTAAACTGTGTGGTCTTTCTTTTTATTTCCCATTCATGTGGGTTGGCAAGACTTCATCCTAAAGATCCACCCCAACCCAAGCCTAACCCTTGCAACCAGAGCCATATCTTCGTATCCAGACAGATCTATTTTAAGAATAGGCAACAGTCAATAGGAAGAAAAGGTTCATCCTTTTCGTCGTGATTGATCCTTGCATGAAAAATAAACCCCACCTAAGGTATATGTCGTGTAGCAAGAAACTGATGGGTTAGACTTCATGTGTAACAAACATAATGAAAGGACACATATTTTCACTAAAGAAAAGTGCAAAAGCTGCTCATCTACTTGACCAGCTGCATCAGGGTTTGATACTAGTAAGGCCATTTTCTGCAATTGAAAGAATAGGCTTCAAGCTCTTGATACTATTAAATCTACAACATGTCTAGTGAGACTCATATTTGTGACCAAAGCCAAACAAAAATGAGAACCTTTTAATAATCAATCATAGTCGCTTTCAATACAAAAAAAGGAGTTCATCTTCACTTCATTATTTTGTAATGAGTAATTATACTTAGTTATTTAAACAAACCTGGCCGCTGGGCATTAAATTGCTCACAATGGAATCTACTAAAGGCTTCTGTACAACCCGTCTCTTATGATGCCTTTTCTTGAAATAAGGATCTGGGCACTGCACATGAACATGAGCAAAGAATCCACTTAGATAAAGGTGTTTCAGCCTTATGATCGGAAACATAATGAGAATATGTCCTTGAAAATTTCATGAGAGATTAACTTACCAGGATTGAAACAAGCATCAATGGTCCAGGGTATGTAGACACTAGTTGTTGAAAGGAAGTTGTGGCATTAGCAAACATGAAATATCTGCCATTTAATTCAATATAATATATCACTTGCTTGCCAATAATATACAATAGGTTTCACCATCTAATGATTAAGGGTCTTACATATTACTAAGAGACAGGTCCTTAACCCAGAATTCAGCACGCTTGACCAGCTGCATCAGGGGCAAAACATAAGTACATGAGAAACAAAACCATATTATTCTCTTGAAACAAGAAGGAATGAGTACCAAGTAATTATACACTGACTCAATCAGAAGAACTATCAAGTGTATCAAAAATAGCCCAAGGAGTTGTCCCATACTTTCTTCCGTATTTCCAGTCCCAAATAATTTCTCATAACTAAATTTCTTTTTGCAAGCCATATGAGAAATCTGCCACTACCTGAGAATGTTTACATAGTTAGATTGACAAATGATAATTGACGATTACATCAAATACCTATAATTGTTGAAGCAAAATTTGGAAGTATATACCTATAATATGAGCAAGGGTTAACACAAATATCACAAAAGATGCAAAACCAGCCAAGTATTTTTGCTAAGTTTCAGTGCACGAGACCAGGGGACCGCACACGAAGGCAATTACTGGGTCCTAAAGGACTGAACTAGATAAGTCCCAAGGAAGCTAGCAAGTAATTGCTGATTCTATATGCAAAAATATCATCCTTGTCATGGTATTAAACAACCATGACATATATGCAATGCTGAATTGCTTAAAATTATGAAGCACTAGGACTACAAAAATAGATTGCATGTAAGAGGGAGTTCATAAGAAAAGGAAAAAAAAATGGTACCACATCCAATATCCACCATGAGTGGCAATGTTGGGTCCCTGAAGACTTGATTCCAATCAGGTACTTCCACAGGCACCTAACCAAAGAATCAGAAGGTAACCAGAACAAAAAATTATATTGTATTATGTAAGAGAGAAAAAGAAAGAACACCCTTCAAGTCACATACAGAGAGAGAGGAACTTAGAGGGTTGACATGTTGCCTGATTCTGACATGACCCAGTTCCTGCAATTGAGAACATACAAACCCAAAATGAGCTTTACATCAAAGATATAACAAGTTTCTTTTTCTTACAGAACAGAATTTTAATTTTTTTTTATAAATATGAAAACCCAGAACACCAACATAACAGTTCTTTCTACCCAAAACGAAAAAGATGATGAAATAACAAAAACAAAGACCTCAGAAATTTTGTGGGTGAGATTAAGGTCAGCATATTCCAAGGCCACAAGGTCTGGGCTCCTCAGATACTGTTGCTGTTGTAATTCCTTTGCACCAGAAGAAGCAGAGGCACAAACTCTTCTTCTGTTGTGGTGAAATTGATAAGAAGGTAAGAGTGAAATTGGATTTTGTAGTAGAAGAGCAGAAAGAGCCCTTCTTGGCAATGCACCAGGGACTCTGACACTACCAACACCACTGGGTAAGCAAACCCAAGAACCCATCTTTGCTGCTATACCAATTATTTGGGTTTTGGGTAAACCCCTTCCCTCTCTCACTTCAGTTTCTCTCTGTGAAACTAATGCAAATGGAGAGGACAAGTCAAGACCGTCGGATTATAATTCCACGGCTAGAATAATAACACAGATAAAAAGGACATTTCATCTTTTTTCTTTTTCTTGTTTGCCAAATTATGAGTGTCTTTATAATTTAGGCGCAGTTTCACTTTAGCATTTCTAGTTTCATTTGTCGTGAGTTTTTAGACTACTTGTTTACTAATGTTGCAATTGAGCTTAGTTTTGTTGACTTTCTCAACAAGATTAGCACATGAGTGGCATAAGGTAAAGTGAGGGTAAATTTGGCTTCTTAAGAGCAACTCCACCCCTAAGGGCAAAGTCTAAGGCAAGGGCAAGCTAGGGCAAGCAAGGGCTGATACTATTCACGTGAATAGTGTCAGCCTTGCCAATTGTAGTTCCACCCACAAGGGCAAAGTCTAGGGCAAGTCTAGGGCAATTACTATTCATTGTACTTTATTTCCTATTTTTTTATACTTTAAATCATTAATTTTGATAATCTTTTGTAATTAAATTTTCGGATAAGATTATCGGATGTGAATCTCGGTTGCCACGTGTCTTATTCCAGATAAAATTTGTGCTTGTATGATCTATTCAAAATAAATAATTGGAAGTGCATTCAAAAAATATACAATGCAAGAAATTATAAACTATTTTCAAATGCAAGAATAAAATTGATTGTGTAAATAAATATAGACAAATTGAAAATGCAAAAACAAAAATAAAGATTATGCATGAAATTATAAACTATTTTGAAATGCAAGAATAAAATTGATTATGTAAATAAATAAAGCCAATTAGGAAATGCAAAAATAAAATAAACATTGTGCAACAAAAAGAAATAGAATATGCAAAAAAAAGTTACATTAAATTGATTAAAATGGCAATTAAAAATATTTTGGTGTGGAAAATGAATTATGTGAGTGGAGAGTAGAAAATATTGTATGGAGAAGAAATTGTATGAAGATTTGGTGTTGAAAGTAGATAAAATGGTTAGGTATTTATAGGGAAAAAATACATAAATTTTTGGTATTTTTAAAAAAAAAAATTCAGAATTTTTTCGGATTTTTTTGGATTTTTTTAAAATTTTTTTGGCCAAAAAAAAGAGAACCGTAGGATTGCTGAAAAAAAATCCAATCGGAGCCACCCGGTGACGACACGTGGCAGTCAACAGTAAAAAAAAAATTGATTTTAGTGCGCTGACGTCAGCGAACTCGGGCTCAAGCCCAGGCGACTTTTGCCCTTGGGCCTGCCCGGTTTCGTGGGGCCCGCCTGTTGCCCGGGCTGGATTCTTGGCGCTGGAGCTGGACTCGGGCTCATCTCTGCCTTTTGCCTGGGCCAGCCTCTAGCGCTGGACTTGGCCTAACATACAATTTTGTTGAAAATAAGTTATTGTTACTAATTCTTGGCACTTGCTCATGCACATGCTAATTGATTTTTTCTTTTTTTTAACGAGCGATATTTAAGAAGAGAGAATTCGAACAAGGGACCTAACGTGTAGAGGTAACTACTTTTAACTACCAAAGTAGACATGGACTTAGTCACATTGGCTAGAGCTGATATGCTTCTCCTTGCACCAGAATTCAAATCTCATTTCCTGTAATTTAGATTAATTAAAATAAAACATCATTTGTATCAATAATTAGTTTGTGTCTTTAATGCAGTTTGCTTATGCTTTTATTTGGGCTTGCTTGATGATGATATGATGACATGTCTAGTAACTTCTGTTATTCCATATTCCATTTGAAAAGCTTACTTCTTCAAACTTCATTATGTGTGTGTGTGTATGCGTTCGGAAGGGGGCACGGGGCATCTTTGTTTCAACAGAAAAGTGCGAGCCAGTTAATACAATGGGTCACATTACAAATTTTGATTTTCCATGCTAAAATTTGAAGCATGAACATCCTTCACACGATGTTGCCGACATTACCCATCAACAGGTAAGCAACCCTACTTTTCTACAGGATAATAGACGCAATCAAAGCTCTCACTTCACTTGATTATTCATTTGCTTCATCCATGAACCTTCTACGTCTAGTTAATTACATTTGCTTCTGGTAGATCCTTCTGTAAATTTTTGCATGCACCTTCAAATTCTGCATGAATTTCTCTCTCAGTCCTTATCCCCATTGGATTGCTTAGCACCCATCCCTCACTGTCACACAGCACACTCAAGTTGATTTCATGGAAGTGTTTCAAAACATGGGGTTGAGAATCAAATTGATTTCTTGTTAAGGCAACAATCATTTGTTCAACCAAAAGCAAGCCATTATTTATTATCAGTAAGTTATGAAAAGACAATAATTGCTGGGTGATTCTTGATGCATCTAATGTCTGTGCAGGACAAGGTCACAAAGACTCTACTTTTCCAGGGAAACAGTCATAAGGGATTGTATCCAATTCCTCATCCTGTATCTCCCTCCATTGCTATTCCAAGACAACCTTCCTCTGTAATTTCCAAGCAAGCTTTTCTCCGGCAGCAAGTTCATTCCACCTTGTGGCATCAACGGTTTGGTCATGTTTCCAATGACATTCTTCAGCATATGCTCAAACAATCACAACTTTCTGTTCACCCTGATGCATCACCAAGTATATGTAGTTTTTTGTTTGAATGGTAAAATGCATTGTTTACCATTTTCCCTTTTTCAATCTGTATCTCTTCTTTCTTTTCAAAAATTGCACACAAATGTATGGGGTCCAGCTCCTTGTGTTGCTTATGGAGGATACCATTACTATGTTTCTATCATAAATGACTTTACAAGATACGTGTGGATTTTTCCACTCTTCACTAAATCAGTACCACTGGGTTAGCAAACCCAAGAACCCATCTTTGCTGCTACACCAATATTGGGTGTTGGGTAAACCCCTCACTCTCTCACTCCAGTTTCTCTCTGTGAAACTAATACAAATGGAGAGGACAAGTCAAGACGGTTGGATTAAAATTCCACGGCTAGGATAATAACATATATAAAAAGGACATTTCATCTTTTTTCTTTTTCTGTTTTGCTAAATTATGATTTTTGTAATTATAATTTAGGCGCAGTTCACTTTAGTATTTCTAGTTTCATTTTTCGTGAGTTTACTAATTGTTGCAATTGAGCTTGATTTTGTTAACCCTCTCAACAAGATTAGCACATGAGTGGAATAGGTAAAGTGAGGGTAAATTTGGCTTCTTGGAAGTGCATGTACCATACAATTTTGTTGAAAGTTTTGACAAAATAAGTTAGTGTTATTATTTCTTAGCACGTAACGAAATAAGTTATTATTTCTTTTCTGTTTGATACGAGCAATATTTAGGAAGAGAGAATTCAAATACGGGACCACAGTGCTGAGGTAAGCTTTTAACGACCAAAGCAGACATGTGCTTAACTAAATTAGCTACAACGCATGTGCTTCCCCTTTGCACCCGAGTTCAAATCCCCTTCTTATCATTTAGATTAAATTAAAATAAAATATCGTGTGTATCAATAATTAGTTTATGTCCTTAAATCAGTTTGCTCTTGAATTTATTTGGTTGGGCTTGCTTGATGATGATCTGATGGTCTCTGTTCTTGTTGGGATTACAAATGAAGCCTATTGGAGTTGGAGGATTCCAAAAGCAAAAGGCAACGTGTCCTTCGCCTTAACCTCAACTCTCAAAAGTACCAAAACCAACTGGTGTGACCCTCCATTTTGGTGTCTTTTGGTACAGGCTACAAAATGCCAAGCCCAACATGCCCCTTTCCAATGGTGTGGGTATGGGAATGGCTATGCTTTTATCTCCTTTGAAACCACTGGCCTTCTGCTCCTCTGCATTCTCTCAGGACCCATCAACATCATCATCATATCGACCTGCTGTTGTTCTTCCAGTTAAGCTTATAATTTCTCTCTTAAGTTTTCCTCATCTGGGTTTCACTTGTTTTGTCAAACTGCAATATGTGCGCATAACTTTTGGGACTTTGGCATTTTGCAAATATCTCAGTTTCTGTTTCGTGGGTTTTTTTATATATTTATTTCAGGGTTTGGGGAACAATTCAGCCGACTACCAGAAGTTGGAGCTTACTTTGAGTGAGTATGGAGTGGCCACAGTAGTTGCTAAGGTGTCAAGACTTGATTGGCTGAGGAATGCCGCCGGTTTGGTTGACCCAAATTACTGGCGGGGAACTCTCAGTCCTCGCCCTGTACTTGATTGGTATGCCTAGTAATTCAAGTTTGTTTCTTTTTTAGTACCCTCTGGGGTTTTAATGGCATTATAATAGGTTGGGTTAAATTTATCTAACAATGAATGACCATGCTTTGGCAGGTATTTGAAGAGGGTGGATGAGGCCGTACAAGAGGCAAAGGAGCTGGCACAAGGTTGATCAACTCCATCTGTTTAGAAATTTGAAATGTTCATCAATTGCTTCAATTCAATATCTATGTATTTTTTGTTTTCTTTCTGTAATTCGGAGCACTTTAGATATTGTGAATTGGGCTAAGTTGAAACAAAATCTATCTTGAGTGTTGTGTGGTTAGGATGAAGTTGAGAAACAGTGAGAGAATGAGTAGTTACATGTTGGCCAACCTATCTGTTGCAGACAGATTGAGCCGAAAACATGGAGACCCCTTGCTCTCTAACTTGTGGACATTAGCGATCTTTAAAAGTTGAGAAAGATAGGTGAAATCTAATACTAGAGTTAGTATTAGAGTAGTCAAACATGTGTAAGTCATTTCTCTCTAGCCAACTTAGATGATGCTAAAAGATAATTAGTTTCATTTCTGTTAATAGGGATGGGCAATGGGTTACCCTTGAGGTGGTGGTGATAGTGGTGGTGGTTTTGGTAGTAATGGTGATGGTGGTTGATACTCGTTGCCTATCCCTATCTGTTAACTTCTTAGTGTGTTATTACATCTTTGAAAATGGCATTGCTTGATTTTAAAATTATCATGCTTTAGCTGCTTTTCTAGTGCAATGATATCACTTTAGCAGTTTCGGCTATGCTTGAAAGGGAAATTAACCTACCAATTTAATGAAAATACTTTAGCTTGAGTGGTTTGATCCAATATAACCTTATTGTTAAATTTTTGGAAGCCCGGTATTTGGTGATTGTACAATTTGTAATTGCTATGCATCTTAATGATGATCTCCCCTCCCCTAGACCCCTTATTGTGAGAGGTGAGGTTGAGGAGGGTGAGTTAAAGTATAATACGGGTTAGATATGTGACCAAAAAAGCCATAAGAAATGTCCGTCCTTCATTCACATGTTAATCTTCCTTGTGGCCATGTCAAAATTCAACACTATATTTGTTCCCTTTTGTTCATAGGGTCTCTCCTTCCTTGCCATCCTCTGTCACTGACTCATGGAACATGTGAGTTCTCTATCAAATACAGCAATTGACTTGTTTGCTTCATTTCTTATGGTTTTTAGGTGGGAAATTATCCCTGATTGGACACTCAGCAGGAGGATGGCTTGCACGTCTCTACATTGAAGAAATTGGGCTGTCCGATATATCCTTGTTGTTGACTCTTGGAACCCCCCACCTGTAGGTCATCAAACTTTTTCATGTTAATTTCTTGCTGATGACTCTTGGATCTCTTTTACTTATGTGAATCAACGTTTATCATATCTGAGGGCTGTTTGGTGATGACATGACATGTCTAGTAACTTTTGTTATTCCATATTCCATTTGAAAAGCTTACTTCTTCAAACTTCATTAGGAGAATAACTGACACCTATATTTTGTTCAGGCCACCACCAAAAGGTGTGTCGGGGGTTATTGATCAAACAAGAGGTCTCCTGGATTACGTTGATAAGAATTGCTCAAAAGCTGTTTACACTCCTGAAGTGAAATATGTATGTATAGCAGGGAGGTAAAACTCATAATTTGATTCTGTTTTTTGTTCTTACTCTATATTGCTTCTGTTATTATTTGAAGTATTTACTTTATGCAGACATTTTTATTTATTTGAATAAATTAATAGGTGTGAAATTCTTGTTGTATTTTCAATTCTGAGTTCAGTTATATTGCTAACGTGCATCAAGAAGGTTACTTGCAACACTATAAAATGGATGTAGTAAACAGTAGATATGTTGAACAGGACACCACACCACATCCATATATGAAATTAACAAAGAAGCATCAGAAGAGCTTGACATTAATAGACCCCACAGATATTATATAATACCATACTCTAGCAAATATAAGTGTGAAATCCTATAATCTAAATGAGTTATGTATACGGAAACTGCAGGTATCTCCAAGGTGCTCGTTTGTTTGGGAACTCAAATGAAAGTATTGATTCTGCACTTCCAATAGCGAGTGTAGAACCTTCATCAGAGGTTGCTGTCATAAATGATATGAGCACTTCAACATCAACCACAACCACCTTGCGTGCTCGCTTTGTCGGGCAAGGGTACAAGCAGGTAAAACCCCAACTGTCTCAGCAGTATAAACAGTTACTTCCAGTCAAAATAAACTTATCATTGTCACTTGAGAGTTCAATTCAATTTCTATGAGATTTTATTATAGTTATGTTTCCTGGTGTTATGTGCTGTCATATCTTTTAAGCCGGATGCCATAGTTGCAGACCGAATTCTGACAATGAGACTAGCATGTATTTCAGGTTTGTGGGCAGGCAGATGTTTGGGGAGATGGGGTTGTGCCAGAAGTATCAGCCCATCTTGAGGGTGCACTCAATATTAGCTTAGATGGTGTTTACCACTCACCAGTTGGTTCAGATGATATCTTGAGACCATGGTATGGGTCTCCTGCTATTGTAGAGCAATGGATACATCACCTCCTAACCTAATGATTTCCGACTTCTAAGGTACTGTAAAGAAAAGAATAATTTATTCGATGCCATAGTAATTTGTCAACTGCCCATTCATAAGAATTTTTTTTATGTCGTGCCAAGTTATAAACTGTAATCTTTTTTCGAATATTTTGCATTCTTCTAGTTCTTTGTTTGTAATTAATTATAATTTTATTTGACTTGGACAAGCAGAAGAACTCATAATACTGTTGGAAGATGTATTGATCATGCAATTTGACTTGAAACCTGTTCTTTATCATCATTGGGAATTTTAATCATCTGCACTGTAATCCAATTGCACAAGTCTTGTTCTGCCTCTGAAAGTCAAATTATCTTTCTATCATCCCCAGTCCCAGCTACTGCCTGTGTACATTTGTGCATGCAAGTGATGGTATTCTTTCTTGCTAATGGTGGAGGATAGTCAGCTTAGTCCCTGCTTACTTTTGCCTTAATCCGCCACGACTACTCGTGTAACGGCGAAGAGTGGCGGGGAGTTTTGGGGGAATTTCGGCGTGGGTTTTTGTGGAAAGCAACCTCATTAGGTTTTTATTTTTAATTTTTATACAAGCAATATTGCCAGAGATTAGAATGGAATCCAAATGTTGTTAACCACTCCTTAGGTTTTAGATGGATTAAGATGTGTCCCTATTAGGTGTAGGTCAAATCAAAACGGTCAAACTGAACAAGTGCGTTGACCGCATAGTGAAGTCAATGCAATCCACGGCAATAAGATGCACCTTGTGTTATTAAATCATGCACACATTTTATCAAGGATAAGAATAGCACCTACAATAACACGGTCATTAAATCGAACCCACGACGCCATAATTAACAATGAGATATTACCAACTATTCTACTGAGACAGTGATGAAATATATTGCCCTTTTTCTTTTGCAAAAGTTAGGAAAGAGGACAACTCACACACCTAGGGGCTGTCCTCCCATCCTTTACACTACGATCTGCCAACCTCTTTTGATAAAATTTTAAGAGGGAGAAATTAAGATCAATGATATGTTATTCACCACAGCTAAAAGCAACAGTGAAACTGAAATAAGAGAAAATGATCTACATAAAAGTCATTTCATGATCCTAAGTACTTTTTACACATCCAAAACCAAAAGGCATTCCAGCTAAAATTCAATCATCAAACCCCAAGCCTGCATAATATGGTCTCAAACATAAGTGTGAAACTTACACCATCTCCAAATGGATTTGCTTTTTCTTTTTTAAACAGGGGTTAGGGACATCGATTCAAAGCAAAATGCGTCAATTAGAGATTGAATGAGCATTCATTCAGTCTTCACAAAGTGGCGCGAAAGAAGCTTCCCAATTTCCAAAAAGCCGACTTTTTCCTTCCCTTCAAAAATTGCCTTGAGCTTGTCATCACAGTGGATCTCCCTCTTATTAGCAGGATTCTGCAGGCAGAGAAAAGCATACATATTTGATTAATACCACTCAACTCGACTTCATATGTCAATTACAAGTATTTAACTATTTCGTGGTGAATAACACACAGCACGTGCAAGATTCATATTAGAAACAACCACTAGATAAAGACATAAGGATGCGCATCCCTGCTGTACTTTCCTAAACAACAACAGAATAAGTAGCAATCACACCTTTGGAGTAGACAAAACAAAACCCTTACGATTACAAAATCCTAGACCAACTGGCTTTACAGGCAAACTCAACCCACAGATATGCAGGGGCGAGACTGATTTGAATTTCATGGACAGCTTCAAACCTAAACATTTCTATCCCTTTGATGAGACATTGTTCCAAGTACTAAGGCCACTGGGCCGCACCTTGCCATCTGCATCTAGTTTGTCAGGTCAAAAGAAAAATCATGTGTTGTTCCATGCAACTCAAACATTTAAAAGTCTTCCAACCTTTTTGCTAATTGCCAGTGTTTACACTGTTGCTTCTTCATATCGTCTATGCTCATTCCTTTGGAGATCAGAATTTTGTATAGCAAAATTTACTTTATCCCCCAGCAGAAATGCTTATGTCAACAAAAAAAGACCTAACATAACATTTCTTAGCTGTAATAGCTACTCACTATACGTCAAGCTTGTTAAAACATTGCACCCCTCTAACTTAATGGACAACTACCTAATTGCAAACAAAAGGCATTCTCAAAAAGGATGTGATAACATGCTGATGAAAAAGAAACATACATTAAAACATCAAATGGAATCCAAAGTGACTACTGAGAACCGTGAATTATCCAAACTGTACATCAAAGTTAAAGATCAAGAACCCATATTCCGTCAACATATACATAAAACAATGAAAATTTGAAAAGGTGATCTTAATGGTTATACATATAAGATATGTATATCAGATGCGAACTACATGAGCCAACATAATATGAGTCTACGTGATGTGGAGGGCAATGCATATATTGGGATGAGTACTTGACATGACCCCTGGAACAGTCTATAACCCAGCCACACTAAGCTAGTTTAAAGGCAACCAGTAGCTATAGAAATACAGAGCAGTAACTCTGTTAACATAAGAAAACGCAGCTTGTTTAAACATGGAAAGCTTCATCCAAAGCAGAAACAACCTGTTTGGCTTTAATCAACTTCGAAAATAATAAAATGATAAGAAAATAGATAAATAACTTTATCATAAGTAAATCTGCATTGAGCCAAGCTCCCATCAGCTAAGTCAGACTGAGGTGTCCAGATATCCCCTTGTTTGCAACAGACAACAGCTTCTTCATTTTTTTTTTTCTTTTTTTTTCTTTTTTTGCAATTTAGAGCTTAGGGTTTAGGGCTTGGTTACCTTTCTATTCTCTTTCATTTCCCAAATATATTCTTGTAGTTTATAAAGAAATTTGAAGCAAAACCCATAAATAACGAAAAACATAGCATTTTATTGGAACCCACTAGCAAAAACCACAAAAAGGAAAGGAGTGATGAGGACCTGCAGGTTGTGGAGCTTGATGTGGGCCCAGATCTGCTTGACGGCCTCAGCGCGAGAGGACTCAGAGGCGCCAAGGAAGCTACCAAGAGCTGGTGAGATCGGCGTTGGCTTCATAATCCCGAGGCTCCTGTTAGGGATTTTGGGTTTGGTCGAGTCAGCTGCTGCCTTGGGCTTGGCCTTGGCCTTGGCCTTTGGCTTTGGTTCGGCAGCAGTGGCGGCCTTTGAGGCAGAAACAGCAGCTCCAGCAGTGGAGCTGGAGGATCTGGCCGGTGCCATGAGAGCCCTGCATCCTCTGAAAACCCTAAACACATTGGAAGACGACATTGTTCTCAGCCTCTCTCTCTCTCACACACCCAAGTCACTGCAACACAATTTTCTACGCTCTACTCTCTCTCTCTTTGATCTCTGTGCCCTAATATTTAGAAGACCCACTTCTGCCTATTTTCAAACGCTTCCTCTCCCCCTCTCCTCCTATTAGCTTCTTTTTTCTTTTCTTTTTTTGTGGAAAATTAAATATCCAATAAACCATTGGATTTTTATTTTATTTTGATGCTTGTTGATTGTACTTGTTGGGCTTGGGCCTAGCCATGCAGGCTTGCAGGATCCAACTCAGAATATACAAGAGAAATGGAAAATTTGAGTAACTTATAAACTACTATAATTTCCCAAAATTAATATTAGGGAAATATACAAAACACTCGCCTAGAATATGGGTGGATTTTACTTTACTATCCAAATTTTAAAGAGTTGCAATTTTTTTTAATATCTAAAATCAAATTCAATGTAAGGAAAATAAAAATAAAGTCTTACAAGAGTGCACTCCCAACCAAAGCCACCAAGGGTAAATGAGGCAAATATGAAATGTGGTTAAGGAAGTCTAAGTCAATTCTCTCCATAGTAAGGGTTGATGCGTTTTAGATTGGATCGGTTTACTCAAGTTTGTGGAGTTTGGTGCGATTCAATTTTGACAAAAACCACACTAGAAACTTAATCAAACTGCTGCGTTCGGCTTGTTTTGGCCTAAGCCCAATATTTTTTTATTTTGTATTTCTACAATGTCTTTAGCTCAATTACAACAACAAAAATTTATGACTTGATACATATTTTTTTATTTTGTAGCACATTAAATCATCCTAAAATTCAACATAATATAAAACTTCAAGGTTCAATAATAATATGGTTACAATTTCAAGATAACTATTGTGGGAGCATATATTTTCGTCTCCAATCAGGGCACACCACGTGGAAAAGAAGATTATCTCTTTAAATAATTAATTACACCAGTTTATCTAGCTAATTAATTATTTGGGATAAATATCTTAATTAATATGATATTATCTTTATTTAAAGAGATAATATCATTAATTAAGATATTATCCTAATAAAGAGAAGATAATATCATTTAATTCAGATACTATCTTCTTAAGAGATAATATATATTTAATTCAGATATTATCAGGCCCAACTCGATTCCTACGAAACCCTAGCCCCGAGGCTCCTATAAATAGACAACCTCATTCATCATTCAAGGTACATCTAAACCTACTCCTTATACCCGAGAAAAATACCCGAAGCTCTCTCCACTCTCCATATTTTCTCCACACGGCTCCGGCCACCACACACGGCTCCGGCCACCCGGTTTACACCCTACATACAACTCCGTACCCTTTGCTTAGCTATTGTTTTCCTACAAACACTCGAACTAACTTAGGCATCGGAGGGCCTTTGGCCAACACCCCCCGGGTGTGGTCTATTTACTCCAATCTTTTTTTACAGGAATCGAGGAAGAGAGAGAAGGAAGATCGAAGGTTGAAGGATCCAGAAGCGAATATTCTCCCGTGAGATTATTTGCACAAACATTTGGTGCTTTCATTGAGAGCACGAGTTATACTCAACGCGTGCTCAAGGAATCCGTTCCTCCTATTTTCCAATCCACCGAAGCCTTCCAAACAACCATGGTTGGAAGCAAGCGCACGAGGAGCAAAACCGCCGCTGTGGCTCAATCCGTGACGGCCCAAAGCTACTCCTCCCACGATCCCACGATCGACATGGCGGCCCCACCACCTCTCGCCGCCATGAACCCTCAGCAGCCACCCCGTGTGACTGAAACCACCGTGCCACCTGCCGGACTCGCAGTGAGGACCACCGCACCGGCCTCCGCCGCCGTCGTACCATCTCAAGGCCCCATGGCCGGACCTAGCCACCTTCATAGCACCACCGTTGAGCATGGTGGAACCTCACATCTAGTTGGGCTCACTACCACCGCCGACTTTGGCCCAATCTTGGAGCAACTTCAACCATTCCCTCCATTGCCTCCACGCTTGACGCATACTCCCACATACACATCCAATGAAACCCTAGCCCGTGTGCAATTGGGCTCCACACATTTCTCTCCTCCCGATCCACGAAGTCAAGTAGACCTTAATCTGAGAGTTGACCAGCTAACTCAGAGAATGGACGACCAAAACAATTTGATGAGGCAGCTCCTCAACCAAATAAACTTGGCTCAAAACCTTGGCCTTGGACAACATGGCGAAGATAAAAGGATAAACGAACGCGTCGATAGGCAGTTCGGCGGGAACCAAGCAGGTCGAGCACGAGTAAGTGGACAAGGAAATGCGCAACAACGAGATCAGCTCGCGGACATGTCGCAAGCATCCGCAAGCCACATTCAGAGCAGACGAAGTTTCCCGTCCAGATTGAATT
>NC_047651.1:12608658-12653376 GCF_902201215.1 Prunus dulcis
ATCCAGGTTCCTATCCGTTTCCTAAGGGGGGCAGGATAGTCAGACAGTTGTCCATAAGCAGCGTCCTAAGGGAGACGCAGGGCAATGACCAGAAGCGTCTTAAAGCGTTTTCTGGAAAAATGCAGAATACGCCCGGAGTCCCTCAAGGGGGACCTTGGCTTTTGCCAAAATCCCAAGGGAAATACACAGCAGGACACTAACCGGTTACTCAAGCAGTTCACAAGACAATGTGCAAATTGAAGTTGAAAAAATAAAGACTGAAATTTCCATAGTAAAGTGACCAACCGGCCAAGTTCAAACAAAAAGAAGATGGTCAAAACAAGACCAATTATTCTAAACAAAAAGCAGACTACAAAAGCTGAAAAGAAATAAAGAAGTCTTCGTCTACTCTGAAACGCCAGCAGGAGACCCCTGATCTGCAGCCTCTTCAGCGTCCACCTGATCAACCACGCTCTCAGCAGCTCCACATGCATGATCTATGACGTCTGCCACCGCCTCATCAGCTGCATCATCCTCTGCTCCATCTTCTTCAGCTACTGCCTCTTCAGCCACCTGCTCTTCAGCTCCTTTGGTATTCGCAGCATTAACCTCCTCACTTTGCACAGGGGGCAAGTGAGGATAGAGAATCTCGATGTCTTCATCTCCAATGGCGTAGAAGGGATCATAGCCAATTGTGCAGTCCAAGTAGCCTAACTTGTACGCGTCCATGACAGCTTCAGACTTGGATTCTTCAGCAGACTTATGATGGGCTTGAAACCTAGCCAAAAGCTTGTCATAACTATGAGAGATGTCAGCATTCTTGCACTCAAGGCTGAAATAAGCCTCTTTTCGAGTTGCCAAGTCAACAGCAGAAGAGCTGAGCTCGGAATCCTTCTCAGTAAGGGAACTCTTCAGCTCAGATATCATCGCCGGCAAATCAGACGTCTTCTTCTCATAATGAGTCTGCTCGGCAGATAGCTTGCTAGCCAGCTCAGCATTCTTCTTCTCCAACTCACTAAGCTGAGCAGAAGAGGGGGCAACAGCAACAGCAGACGACGAGTTCTGAATGGTCTCCGCAGCAAAAACTACTCCTTTTTGAAGCAGATGAAGTGTTGCTTCTCTTTGTTTTTCCAAGGAAAGACTTGAAAAAGTACCAATATCACCAGCCTGACGGACTTGATCAACCAACTCAGCGCAAGCAGATGGACTCGATAGAAAGTGAATCTTGAGCAGATCAGACACGCCCGCATCCCCTGTAGGGCTAGGCTTGTCCACCCTTAAATCAGCCGCTGATGTTGTAGAAGAACCTTTTTCCCGAGCAGATGACTCTCTTGCTTTCTTAGCCTCTGCCAACCTTACTTCCAAAGGAATTGACGACGATGAACCAACCCCACGCTTAACTGCTTGTGACTCAACAGTTGGATCATGATGGTTGGATGGATGAGCAGACCTCACACATCAACCTCCACTCTTCGACTGGTGTAAACGACCCGAACTTCGGAGAGGAAAATCAGCATCTCTTGGCTTTTTCCTCAATGGAGACACATTCCTCACCCGTAAAGAAGTAGCTGGAGTTCTCGAAGACTTGACATCGGCCTTCCTTTTTGGTGGGGGTTCAGCAAAGCACTCATCCTATTCAGCAGATAGATCATCAGGGTCCGGACCATTCTGCTTCCATCTCTCGACATCCTCGACAGGGGGCAGACCACCGTCTTCCTCCCGATACTCGCTGAACAGCCAACGCCACTCACGAAACTTTCGGGGAATGTTCAAAGCACGGCGGACCTTAGCCATGCCAGGCCAGGCAGCTCGAAGACCAGCATATGCCTCATCTGATTCCAGCATGAATTCCCCAGCTATTTGGCCACTATTTCTCACGAATTGCAAGTCATGCTGGACCATCTCCTTGCTGCCAAAAATTGAAAAATATATATATACATACATATATATTTTACGAGCTCGACTTACTTGGGATGCACAGCAACTCCTCTCCTCAACAAGCAGTACGAATTCTCCAAAATCTTTCTCAAGCCAGAAGGTAGAGAAGTTAAGTTTGCGATATGAGAAAGAGTGAAGAGAAGCCCTGTATTTATACAGGTTGGACAACCTGAGTCAAGAAGGAATCACAAGCTCATTCCTACTGGGAATCCGACTCCAACAACAGTCAGAAGCCTACACCAATTGGGAATCCGATCTGCGAATAAAGCCCAGACACAGTTGGAGAGCCCGAAAAAAATAATTTCATCTCCTACATGCCACGCAAGCGCCATGCAGAAGCTGGGGGCATTTGTGGGAGCATATATTTTCGTCTCCAATCAGGGCACGCCACGTGGAAAAGAAGATTATCTCTTTAAATAATTAATTACACCAGTTTATCTGGCTAATTAATTATTTGGGATAAATATCTTAATTAATATGATATTATCTTTATTTAAAGAGATAATATCATTAATTAAGATATTATCCTAATAAAGAGAAGATAATATCATTTAATTCAGATATTATCTTCTTAAGAGATAATATATATTTAATTCAGATATTATCAGGCCCAACTCGATTCCTACGAAACCCTAGCCCCGAGGCTCCTATAAATAGACAACCTCATTCATCATTCAAGGTACATCTAAACCTACTCCTTATACCCGAGAAAAATACCCGAAGCTCTCTCTCCCTCTCCACTCTCCATATTTTCTCCACACGGCTCCGGCCACCACACACGGCTTCGGCCACCCGGTTTACACCCTACATACAACTCCGTACCCTTTGCTTAGCTATTGTTTTCCTACAAACACTTGAACTAACTTAGGCATCGGAGGGCCTTTGGCCAACACCCCCCGGGTGTGGTCTATTTACTCCAATCTTTTTTACAGGAATCGAGGAAGAGAGAGAAGGAAGATCGAAGGTTGAAGGATCCAGAAGCGAATATTCTCCCGTGAGATTATTTGCACAAACAACTATGTACAACTATTATTATTGGAAATATAAAAATATAAATATGTGAAGAAGAAGAGAAATAGGATGTATAGAAAAATTGGATGACAAAAATATATACAATGGATATTGAGAGAAAGACGAAAGCGCAACAAGAACAAATATGGTTCGCCGAAAAGGGGAAAAAATTGGGCTAGAGTAGTTATTTAGTTGAGTATATAAATTGGAATTAAGACTTTTTGGTATTAATTGGGCTAAAATATCTAGTTATTATTTGGGGTTATTAATATTATTTGAATATTAATTAGGCTTACTAATAATTTTGGATATAAATGAATAAGTAAACTTAACATAACCGTTCTGGTTCGGTTTACACTGGTTTTTCCAAGACAATAACCAAGAGGGAAACTAATCCAAAGCAATATGGTTTGGTTTTTTAGCCTAGTTTGACTATTTTAGTCAACATGATTTATTTATTTTTCGGGTTTTTCTCAACTCGGTTTGGCTCGATTTACTTGTTCGAATGCCCACCTCTATTGCTCATTATTAGGCCAACCGAACCCTCTGATGATCAGGTTGACATGAAATTATGCCCACCCCTACATTAGGCTAGCCCAAATACTGTCACAATAGAGGTAATCAAAGATAAAAGCTACATTGTGGATATTTTGATTTAACCGAACTTAGATTATCCCATGGCACTACATGCTTAGTGGTAAGAAAATACTTACAAGATAACCAAGTTTCTTTTTTTCCTTTATCGAAACAATGACCAAGTCGAATAGAGCCCATTACTCCCAAGGCTAGCCTAAGGGTTAGTTTGGGATTGCTGTCACTTTTTAAAAAAAGTTGCATGTGCTTTGAAAATAATTAGCTGTAAAGAAATGCAGCTCCATATTTGGTAAACAATATTTTTAAAGTGTTGTTAGTACAAAAAGCAATGTCAAAACCTTTTGGTAAATTTTAATATAAAACTATTGTAAATGTGAATAACGACTAAAATAGACATGATGTTGAAAGTGTTATGGGCTAATCATGTGGTGGTAGTGGTGGTGGTGGTGAAAGAGATGGTGGTTGTGGTAGTGGCGGCAGTGGGGATGGTGGTTGTGGAGGTGGAGGTGGTGAAGGTGGTGGAGTTGGATGAGGAGGTGGAGGTGATGTCATTTTTAAAAATTAATGATGGAATTAAAAAATTTATTGAAGGCTCATCTATGCTTCTTTTGAAAGCAACTTTGAAAAGCAACCTAAAGCCTACTTTTGAAAACTGTTGTCAAAAGGCCATTGCTTTTAAAATAATTGGGATATTTTATTTTACCAAACACCTTAAACTGCTTAATTTTAAAGTGAAGCGGGTTTTTGATAAATAAAAAAAAATCCCAAATGGGGCCTAAGAAGTACTACTAGACCAAATCCATTAGCATCCATTTAGAATGCTATGAACTTTAGCATTGTTCTCGATCCTAACTAGCGGTGGGCATCGGGACCGAAAATCGAAACACATAACTGAACTGGTGAAAAAAATAGGGAAAAAAAAACCGATTGACCAACAAAGTCACCAAATTGGACTGGAATCGGACTGAACCGATTTCAATTTCGGTTTTACACCGCACCAAACCGGATCGGACCAAACTGGACATGCTTTTTATTTTATTTTATACATTTTTATAATTACAAAATTTTAAAATCCAATGCTATATTTTAAATTTTATCATTAATATCTTTCCAAGTTCAACTTCAAAAAATTTCTCATTGTATGAATTGGATCATTTGTTAATTTTTAAGCAAAAAAAATAACTTATTTATTATTATTTTTAAAAAAAATTAAAAAAAAGTAAAAATTAAAATTTTGGTTCAAAACTGGAATAGGTCATAACCAAACCAGCCAATTTTTTTTAAAAAAATTTGCTTAAACCGAACCAAATTGGACCGATTAAATAATACCGATTCCGATTTCGATTTGAGGTGAGAACCGAACCGAACCGGACCATGCCCACCCCTAATCCTAACACCAACAAGACTTTTTAGTCCCAAAGAATCTTTAAAAATAAGAGGTTTGAGAGTGCTTGAAAGTTGTCCACATAATTTTTTAGAGTGATTGATTCAGAAAACTGAATTTTCTGAAAATTGAGAAATTTATGCATTCCCAACAATTTTGGAAATTTTCGAATATGCCCAACAATTTGAGATGTTACAATTAGCTCAAAATGAAAATTCATATGGAAAAGCTCACAAAACGATTATATACTTGTACTTAAATGTTGTCATTTTTTGTGGAACATTTTGTATATGTATCTTTTTGATCACCAGATCATATTTATTTAAACAATTTTCTTTTTTGGAACTTTTAGATTTTAAAATTTTGGATGTCAGATATGATTTGTGTGTACCAAAGTTGAAATTTTTTATATTAAAATAGGCCAAAATCTAAATTTTCTATCCAACATGCACCCCTACCCTTTGCCAGAAACCCCACCCAAACTACCAAGATCCACACCGTTATCCAACCATCACGAGCCAACCCATTTAGATGTAGGAATGCATGCTCTTAATCACTTGAGTTCCAAACTCTTACTCTTTTCATTTATGTCAAGTTAAAAAAAACTTGAGTAATTTTATTAAACCAATGATGTTTTGATATATATATATAATAAAAGAAAAGGGAGTAGGGGATAGATTATACAAATTGTCACTATGAGTCAGACTCAATAGAATTTGATTAATTCTCGTTAAGGTGGAGAATTGAACCAAGAATTCTTTTTGTAAATCATAAATCGAATTACTGTTTGAGACCCATGATTCTATTTTATCATCAATCCAATCACCATTCACGTTTTTCTAGTATCTCCACTAAAGTTGTCAATTTAAACTTTTATTGAATTAACACAAAATGTAGGGAAGTCACAAAAATAAATAATAATGTCTAACGTCACAAAATTTACTCATCAATTTTGCTCACCAAACAATATGACAATGTGTACGTTTCAATATTTTACCTTTTAAAAATAAATTTGATTCAAAGTTAATTTTAACTTCAAACCAATCAATCAACACTATGTGATGGGATGAAAGAAACTTGGTTTCAATAATCCTTTAACGATACGGACTCATAAACTTGTTTGCGCTCCAATTTTCACCAATTTGTTTTGTTTAGTTTAGTTTTGTTTAGTTTTTTGTAAAATTTGCAATTACTCTTCTTTTATACCTTTCCAAAGTACAAGGGGCTTGTAGTTTAAGTAGTTAAAAGTATTTAACCATGCATTTGAGGTCTTGTGTTCAATTCCTCCCTTCCCCCATGTTGCTTGTATAAACAAAAAAAGCATTCGTGAAGCATTCCCCAACATGTTTTGAAATGAATTTGGAAACTTGCAATTCCCCCCGAAAATTAAAATTTTGCTTAGATCTTTCTTTAAAAAAGCCTTTTTACTAGGGAACATTTGGTTAGATTTTTCTCTATCCATCATTATTGCCTCTTATATCATAATGATGTTGAACATATTAATAATATTTTCTTGGAATCCTTTTTGCCAGTCAAATTTGTAATTAATTTGGTAATTTCACTGAATTGCTGTAACAAAAACAATTCATATTGTCTACAAATTTGGAAAAAGTTCTAACAATTTGCTGGCAAATTTGGCTACAAAGAAATAATTTGATTTAAAAAATAAATTACCTAATGTGCACTCATGTTAAAACATTTCTTTTTATGATATTTGGCATAAGAAAATTAAGAAGAAGAAACAATGATTTCATTTAAAAGTTACTTTAAAATGGGATGCACATCTTTTATCTACTTGGAAACTTCAGTTTGACGGTTTAGTTAAATCAGATGGCACATATGCTGCCGGTTTTATTATTAGAAATAGTAGTGGCTACACAAAAATTGTAGGTTCTCTACCTCTTTTTTTTTTTTTTGGTTGTTGTTGGGAAAAGATGGTATTTTATTAAACCTATAGGAAACAATGCATGGTAAGAATTATTAGCATGTTAACAACAGTTTCATTAAAACCTTCTCGGAGAAAATAGAACCCAACCCATGTCCTTGACTAAAGAGTCAAACAACTTATACGAAAAAGAAACTTATCAAAGAAGTCTTTTTGTGGTCCAGAGAAAGCATCATAGTTCTTCATACAGAGTCAAAACCATAATGTGGGTATTAGAACAAATCCAGCCAAACACCAACCTCAAAACCGTTGAAACACATCCCATCACTACGCAAGTACTGTCATCATATCATCTAAAGAAAGCATCGTAATTCTTCGTACATACTAAAAAAAAAGTATTGTGACTATGGGCATAAAACAGATCTAGTCAAACACCAACCGCCACCTCTAATTCTCTACCTATGTTTTGGAAGATGAAGCTTTTGATCTTACATTTGGTTGAGCTAAGCGTTTTGGCATTTCCAATCTTGTTATTGAAGGCAATTCCCAAATACTCATTAAACTTTTGCAGCAAAATGGTTGTCCACTGTGACAAATTTATTGTATCTTATTGAATATTCAAGACCTTTTACAACACCTTGAGATCTCTAAAATCCGAATATTGTTGCTAATGCTTTAGCTAATGTGTGGGTCACCATCAAAATAACTTCTTTATTTAGTTTCATAATCTTTCTCACTAATGGCTATGAGACTTTTGTATGATCAAAAGTATTTAGGAATTACTCGGAATCCTCTTTGTAATTTACTCTTGTACTTCGGAAAAAAAGAAAAAAGAAAAAGGGCAAATCACCTAATTAACTTGACCATTACTCCCAAGAAAAAGAAAATAAACAAATGA
Organism: Prunus dulcis; assembly: GCF_902201215.1. NCBI lineage: Eukaryota > Viridiplantae > Streptophyta > Magnoliopsida > Rosales > Rosaceae > Prunus > Prunus dulcis. The sequence continues at coordinate 12,616,348 of NC_047651.1, forward strand.
GAGAGAGAGGGAGAGAGCGAGGAAAAGAGGGAAATAGGGGTAAGGACAAAGGAGTTGGGAGAAAACGCTTGAAAAGGAAGTGGTGGCCAGGTTAACATATTTGGGGGGAATTGGGGTTCTGCACTGTAGAGAAGGAGAGAGAGAGAGAGAGAGGGAGAGAGACAGAGAGAGAGAGTTTTGTGGGATTTTAATTTAGCTGTAGATTTAATAATTTAAGAAGAATCCTATCACTAGTACAAGTAGTAGCTGTGCCATTTGATTTGGGCACAAATGAAAGTGAAGGGAGGAGGAAGAAGGAAGAGTTGGGAAGCAATGCCTCTTGATGTTGTTCTTCAAGATACCAGCAACAACCCAAATGCTCCTTTTGCTTCTCTTCTTCAGCTGCAAGCTAACGCAGCCGCTCTAGAGCAACCCCAAGAGCAACAGCAAGAGCTTCAAGAGCCTCAAGCTCTCGAAGAAGCTGACGATGGTGAGGGCGAGGGCGAGGGTGAAGATGATGGTGAGGTTGGGGGTGATGGTGATCGTGAGGCTGATGGTGTTGTTGATGACGATGAGAATAGAGAGCGCAACAAGCTTGCCGAGGGCTACTACGAAATCGAAGCCATTCGCCGAAAAAGGGTCCGCAAGGTACTACTCTCCCCCCAATTTTTTGTGGGTTATATTATTGCTTTAGAGAATTAAACTGGGTTCTTTTAGTTTTGCTGTTTTGTTGGAGTTTTGATAAGAAAATGATGGGTTTTTGTGTTTGTTTACATATTTCTTCTGATTACTGAGTGTTTTGTTTCCTTTCTGTTTTCGTTGGAATGTGGGAAATCAACAATATAGGGTGAGCTCCAGTATCTCATCAAATGGTGCGTGAACCTCCCTCTTACCATTTTTTTCTTGTTGTTTTTTAACTTACTTTATGCACATACACTGCTTCATTATATCAAATCAAATCATCTAAGTCTTGTTGATGTCAGACAGAGAATAGATAGGGAATAGAAGGGAGTGGGGAGAAGATTAAGGCCTTTTATAGACATTCCTAACTCGATAAAGAAACCCTAAATAGTGATAAGCAAATAAATCCTCAACCCCTATATAATATATAATCCCAATCTTAAAATATGATACGACATCCAAAGATGGGAGAAATTATTATATGGTACTAGAAAACGGCCATACTCTCGTACTACATTACAAAAACTCCAAAGTTGGTATATAAACTCTAATAAAGTTTTTTTTCTTCCATATAATCGGGATCTCTTGTTAATTAATTCTGTGTATTTATTGCTATTGGCTCATTATACAGGCGTGGTTGGCCAGAGACTGACAATACATGGGAGCCCTTGGATAATCTCCATTCAATTGCTGATGTTATCGAAGCATTTGAGGAAAGGTATTATTTTGTTTAGTTTTCTTCCATTTCCCTCTAGTTATTCATTTGGTTTTCCAAAAACAGGAGTAAAAGGACACTAACAATTCGCAGTGCTTTGAGCTTACAAAGATATTAAAAACTGACTCATTTTAAAATTCTGGTTATGTTGATTGGGTTCATTTTTTTTATAGGTAGCTTGAGCAACAAATGCAAAGTTTTAAGTTTCATTTTTATTATTTTTATTATGTCTTTTTTAAAGCTTGCGTGCTGGAAAGCATCGGAAGCGCAAGCGCAAGTCCGGGACTCCTCATTCTCAACCCAAGAAGAGGCAGCAGCGTTCTACTGATCCTATCTACAACGTGACAGATGTGGAAATCAGCATGGTTGATAAAGTTCTGTCCTCCGCTGCTCTCAACTGCCCGAGCCTTGTTGATCTTCCGCCCCCTCAGCAGTCTGTGGGCGTAGCGTTTGAAGGAGAGAATGATGGGCATGTCAATAATACTGAAACCACCAAGAAAGTTGATGCTGAGAATTGGTGTTCAAATGCTTCCCAAGAAATTGGTGAAAGGAGAGAGGAAAATGAGTATGATCCAAAGCTTAGTGAGCTCAGAGCAACAATATCTACTAATATTGTCAATTCAGATAAACTTTCTGTACATTTCCAAGAAGCAAAGGCATCTGAAGTTAATGGTCTTTCCAAGGTCGACTGTGCAGAACCAGTACAGAGCAATCGCAATACTGGAGCTAAGAGAAGGAAGTCTGGTTCTGTGAAGAGGTTTAAACAAGAGACGCAATTGTCTGAACTGGGTGCTACACCAAATGCAACAAGCAGAGTCAGTGTTAGATATGGTGGTAGAGTTAATCAATCAGGGGCAGAAAATCTTGATTATGCCGGGGAAAATTCAAGTCGCAGGAGTAAGATTGATGAATCCAAAAGTGCAGTGCGTATCACCAAGATTATCAAGCCAATAGGGTATTCAACTTCTGTGTCAAATGATGTCCAGGATGTGTCAGTCACCTTTAAGGCAATGAGGTCTGTCTTAAACTTCAATTTATATGTCTATTCCATCTTTGAGGATAACTTTACGTATATATTCTGACTAGATTTACGAATAGTTTATGTTTTGAATAGGTTAAATAAAATGCATACTCCATTAGTACCTTTTTTTCTTCCTCTGGTTCATAAAAAGAAATGCATACTCCATTCGGTGGAAATTGCCGTCCCTTTATAATAGCCATCTCCAATGTCCGCTACCAAATTGTGCCATGACTGGGTTATGTATGCCTACCTGTGCTACATATCAGTTACTGTTAGCATTTCAATGAACTATTTATTTTCCTAATTCATTCATCTAAAAGATGCCAAGCATAGAGCTAAAAGATTCTTATATATACATACAGTTTTGTGGTAATCATCTACAAATTAGTTCTTCTTCTCATAAGTCTAGATGGCTTATTAAGAGCATTCTCCTTGAATACTAGTTTCTCTAATATCATACATAGAGCAATGTTGTGCAGAAAATATTACTGAAATTATGATGTTAAAACATTTGATGTTTTTCAAATTGCATTGATCATTCATACCATCTTTTTCTAGCAGGAGTTCTGAATTTGGAATTGTTACTATGTTGCTGATTAATGCACCTCGATCCTTTTTAGATATTTGATAAGAAAACGTTGCATGAGTAATTTCCCTTGTGAAAATCCATTTCTTGACCTAATAATTATTGAGGAAAGGTACATTATGCCTCCCACGCAAACTACAGGCTCTATGACACCAACTCATATTTGGAAATAGACATGATTCCAGTCATGTACCAAATTAATCACATATATAGTCCTGAATGATAATAATACAATTGTCTTGGGAATTAGATACGAATTAGGTAAGGCTTTAGACTTCATAAAGGCAGCAAAAATGCGCTTAAAACATACTTGGTCCAATACTGAAGACTTTGGACTAAAGGGCATCACCTCTCCCTTGAACTAAGGTGGTGTGAGGGGTAGGTGGAGTGGGTGAGATCATCTCTTAAACTATTACACATTGGAAAGGTTGTCAAACTTGGAGAGAGAGAGAGAGAGAGAATCTGATATGAATATGACTCTTGTAGAAGCACTCGTAAGCCCCACCTCATAGCTTTTTCTTATGCTTCACCATTTTTCCTTTTGGAATTTGGATCACTTGGGAAGCACAGTTTTGTATGTGAATTAAGATTCTTCCTCTGATATAAGACAAAGCTACACTGTGCATGCAAGGAGTATTACCCAATCGTCTTATCCTTTTCTGCACCATTCTTTGTGACACGTGTGCCAAGCATGATTTATTTGTTTGTGTTATGTTGTTCGATTTGATTGTGGTCACAAGTCAGACCTAAAAATGTATTTATACCTTTTATAATTTAGTTCTTATGGTCTCATCAAAAGAATTTAGTTCTAATGGGTCTTCCGTTTTGGTTGAAATAGTCTATTTGTTTGACTGTTTTCATGCTTTTAGTCAGTTCTGGCACGTGTTGCGTGTTTTAATTGGACCATCACTCTGTGTGTGGGCTAGAATAGAACATTCTTGGCGGATCTTCAGACTAATCCTTTGACCACTATCACCCCATTGTAGTTGAAGTGAGAAAATGTGTAGTTTACTTGTAGTAAAAGTTCTTGAGTAATTTATTGCTTAGGAGCAGTAACATATGATATCAGAGTAGCTGCACATGCTTTGTTCCTGATGGCTTCTGAGTCTGGGCAGTTCTATAGAGTCATTGCACAGGCACATTTGGCAATCTGCAACTTTTTTACATTTCTTCAAATGTTATCTAAGCTTTTGTTTTAAGCAATTTTTTTCTGAAAGCTTATGGTTTACTTAAATTACATTCTTAATATTAATGTTCAGCGGAAGATGACTTATTTCCTAGTCTTCCTGTGATAACTTGTGCAAACTACAGTATTTGAGGATTTGTGTGATTCTGATGTTTGGACATGTTGTTGGTTGACATGCATGACATCCATTGCGTTAACTGCGAAAGTCTTTAATGGCTTAAACTATATATCTTTTTATGACCTTCATCAGAGAAATTGGCTGGCTGAAAATTAGATCCTGTGGGAGTTGATTGTTTATGGACTATTCAGTGTTTGAGCTATCTTAGCATGTAATGCAGTCCTATTTAACACTACTACAGTATTTTCCTAGAAAATTGCAATTTGGCATTTTATGGTCAACATGTTTGGCGGCTGCTTCTTTATTGTTTTTATTTGTATAGAAATGAAATCTGGAAAGTCTAGCCATTTCAGATCCTTCAATTGCTTACAGATCCAACTTTTAACCTGTATCACATAGTTCTCTTCACCTGCTTCATGACGTTTTTATATGTGGTTGCCTTGTTATAGGTCTGACGGAACAGAAGTGGTAGTGGATAACAAGTTTCTCAAGGTTAATCATCCACTTTTGGTAAGTGATTATTGTGAAACAGGATATACATTCTTTATTGACAACATTGCAATGGCGCCAGTAGCTAACAATTATTGGCTAATCTCTCTCCTCTTTTCCAGTTGATCGATTTTTATGAGCAACATCTCCGGTACAATTCTACATTGTAATTCAAGGTGTAAACGGAGAATAGCTAAATCTGCATCTCTTTGTTGTCAGCTGTACACAGTGTTGGAAATATTGTAGTTGCAGAGAGAGTGCAGGTTAACAAACGTAGTTTGGTGAACTTAGTCATATACCAGTAGCTGATCAGCGTGTTTCTCCTATTTCTCACTCATCTATTGACCACAAAAGTTTACTGTATTATTAGGTAATATGGAGATCACTAAAAGGCCACTTCTTTTTTATCTACATATTTGTTGTATCTGGATCTTTAACATGGAAATGAACACACATCTCGTCAGTAACCTCTCTCTCTCTCTCTCTCTCTCTCTCTCTCTCTCTCTCTATACACACATAGAGAATATTTGAAAAGGTTGTCTCCTTTTGGCTGTTATATTATGTGAGCAGAACGAAATATTTATCCATTTCCAGATTTCGTTCGTGTGAATCTTGAATTTCTCCTTAGTGTTGTCATCAAAGCGCCCTTTCTTGAAGGCATCGTGAAACATGACCTGTTGTCAGTATTATTTAACTCAACTAAACTTAGACCAAGTAAAGAGAAAATAAATAGGTAAGAAGCTGTTTCCTATACTATACTAATCCATGTAAATTAAAATAGTATATGTTCATGAAAAAGCCTGTGGTTGGCTGCCAAGGCTCAGCTATATCCTATACGTCAAATAACAACAATAAAAAAAGAACACAGATTCCTGTAGAGACGTTGGCTTCGCTCAACAAACCATCAGATATGCAACAAAAAAGAGTGAGATTTTGTTTTAGAAGTGATCTCCTTCTGCTACTTACAAACAAGCATTCCTCTCCAATATCTCCTCCTTTGCTTGCTTTGAGCCTCTTAAAACAAGAAAATAGAGAGCAACTGAGCTTGAAGACTGCAATGGGGAGCAGAGGGCCTTCACCCCTTGTTCCTTCTCTAATGGTAGGAGCATTGGGCTTGATCATCTGCAAACCTACCATAGTATCCCTCTTGGAAATCTCAGTGTCTTTGTTCCAATTAGGGGCAGATACAGAGGGGAGAGCTACCATTGCTTTTGTGATGCTTCTTCTTCTTTTAGTTTTGCTCGCTTTACAAGTTGTTTCTTATTTTTTTCCCGCATTTGGGATGTCTTCTCCGGTTACAGTTCATCAAACAAGTAGCTCTGACCAGGGTGGTGACGGGTTCGGGTTCGGGTTCGGTGTGGGATCGTTTCTTCTACTTGTTCTCTTCCTTGTTCTGTATCATCTGGTGTGAGCTCGTTTATTACATAACCAGCAACAGCTGGCTTGTACGGCATGTTTTTGTATTCATACATGTTATACTCTCTCTAACCCCTTTTCTTTTCCTCTAGATTATTATTATTTTTTTTTTGCATCAACAATTTTTCTAAACACACCCCTAAGTTTTATAATGTCCATTTACACTTGTTCAGCCATTTTTATTTTCTTGTTCTAGATATGTGAATGGATCGGATTTTGATCTGAATTCGATGTAAATAATAGAATATAGATTGAGACTTTTAATCTGACTGTGATCCGAATTAGATAATTCTTTAACATAACAAATCAAATATGGATTAAAGCTTATCCGTTCCGACAAAATACAATATAGACTTACTTTTTATTATTATTATATAGTTTTATAAATCTTACTTGTGTGTAATGTAAGAGTAATTTGAGTTTTTTATGCATTGAAAGTACACTTAAATTATTTACTTATTTAAGTTAATAATGAAAATTTAATCATTTTTTGTCTTGAAATAAATTCGACAATAATCTAATCCAATACTTATCGGATATGCATTGATAGAGTTAAAAAAACTTCGCAATAAAATGACTTATCGAGCCAATTGTGGGATGAAAGTGTAAATTGATGTATAATTTAGGGAACATTACGATAATTTAGCAAAAGCAGTAAATAAAGCAAGAAATGTTTTATGAAAATAAAAAATTTCCATCACTCCTTTTTATTCATTTTAATTGTTATTTTATTTATTTTTAAAAGTTATGCGAACTAGTTTACTCCTAAATTTAATGGAAAATTTGACGGAAATAACCACTATTGTTGAACACAAAAAATTACATGACAAGGAAAGAGGCCCAGGATAAAAGCCCAAGACGTGAAGGTTGATATTTAAGGCTGCTGATTGTTCCTTCTAGAATTTAAAAAGGAGATAAGGTCAGTTTTCAAAAGAAATATAAAATAAAACAAATAAAAAATAAAAGGTGGGAAGAGATCGTGTTTATCCTTAGCAACTCCATTCAGCAGAGGCCGCCCACTTAGCAAACGTGCTTCCCCAACTGCTGTTCATCTTTTGCCTATAAAAGACATGAACGTACAGAGGCAAAAAAAGAAAGAAAGGAGGTGCTGCAGGGAAAAAAGGCAGAAATAGAGGCAAAAAAGAAAGAAGGCAGAGGCAAGAAGTCTGAAGGAGGAACGAAGTTCTGCATAAGTTGAAAGCAAGAAGCAAAAGGAGAAAATCCCAAGTGCTGCAAAGAAGAAAGAGTCAAGCTGCTGGAATTCTACGACGTCAGAAAATAAAAGAAGGAACTAAGTGCTGCAAAAGTCACCAGAAAAGGAAAAGAAACACAACCAAGCGCTAGTTAGAACAGCAAATCAAAAACAGCATAGGCAAGGTATAATTATATTTGCCAGTTCAGCTCTTTGTTGTTAAATTAACTTGCAAGCAAAAGAGGTTTGGTTGTTAACAACTGCAGCCACCATAATGCGTCAAAACAGCAGCAAGTCAAGGCTTTGAGAATGTGCAGTGCGAAATTCCTCCATGTCCTTGATGTCAATTTGTCAAAGAGATCTCAAGAAACTGCAAACGAAAGAATTAGATCCTTCCCAGAGACAAAATAGTGGTGTCACTGCAACATTGTGCATAGAAAGAGCTCTCGCAAAGACCTCCTTTCTGTGAAAACATACAGATGGGCATCCATAAGAACCCCTCTGTACTAATCCTCCCAAATTAGTGATGAGATGGCCGCACAACTTTTACACAAAGAGAGCTCTCGCAAGGATCTCTCTATTGTGAAAATATGCAGATGGGCTTTCGCAAGAACCCCACTGCATTAAGTGCTATGAGCACCTTGCAGGTGTTCATAGACATACTCGATGAAAATAATGCAGGTGCTTTTGAGTAACAAACAGAAGGACAAAGATATTCAAGAGGTTTATGTTCAAAAAGAAAACTGTTTTCTTGTCAGACCAAAACTTCTCCAAGTCAAGCACAAGAGAATTAATTTGCACCCCTCAATTTCCCTGGAGCCTTGGAGTCTTTAACAAATAAAGAAGAAAATGAAGGCACAAGTGGGCAGCAAGCCTATCTCTGGCGTCCTGCAGGGCAAGCTAAATGGGACTTTGCCCCAGCAAAAGCTCCAATCACAAATCAAAGAAGGAAGAAAGTGGGGTGGAAAGTTTGTTGTTTAGTGAAGATGTGATAATAGCAAACCCAAAGCCCAACCAATTGGTTTTGCTGGACATGCAGAGACTCGCATGTTCCCAGCCAAATATCCAAAAATCGTCAAAGAATGATGAAGGGCAAGTGGGTCAAGTGTTCAAACAGTATAACAACTCCCACATATTTAATGAAGCCAACCATTGACAATTAGGGGTGGGCACGGTCCGGATTGGTTCGGTTTTACTCTCAAACCACATCTGAACCAATAAGAAAATAACGGTTCGATTTGGTTCGGATTAGCCTAAAATCATAATGGAAACCGAACCAATCCAAACCACTTGTAATCGGTTTGGTTCGGATTGGTTCGGCCGGTTTGTGCCTAACACAAAACCATGCATTTTTCAACCTGCTCTTACATTATAATGCTAACATTTTGCCATTATATCATTCCATTCCATTCCATCAAAGACTAATACAACATCATTCCATTTATTCAAAGGTTGTCCATTATGTGAAGCCTAAACCTTAATTATGAAAGTAACAACCATAGTCTTTGTTTTATGGTTGAAAGATTAACATTCTGGTTGTTCAAATGAGAGTCAAGCCATAGTTGCTGATCATCCAGGGAATGCTTGCCTTCCAAGACTGGTCAATGAGATGATATGGTCAAAGCAGATAACATGGTCAAAAGAAAAACCAGCAAGATTGTTTCTAAACCATTTTGAAAGGCCATCTATTAGATCACAATTTAATTCAAAGCCTATTGATTTGCAAAGAAAATTTCTAGGACATAAAATAGACAAGACAAATGTGAACGTTGGTTATTTACTGGTATGAGAACCCAAATCAGCTGCAGCTTTGCTTGCACGAGTCAATGCATCTGAAACCCACAGAACTCCCTTACATCCATCATCCATGAAATGCAGGTAATACATCAATCTATCTGTTGCTATGCGTACACAGTTATCTTTTAAGGGAAAAAATCATCAGTATATAGTGAAAAATAGTAGTAGGTTGTTTGGTCAACAGACTAGCTTCAATGTGATATAATTCAAACATATATAAGCGGCCGAAGAGCATTTGCATCATTGAAGGATGAATGTGACGGCCAAATATCTTAGAATTAATCGTTCTCTATTTGAGATTTATCTCTCTTTCTCTAGCTAAAGCCACAAGATTTGAAAAAAGCATGAAACATAAATGGGTCTGAAAAATAAACAGAACACTGCTTAGAGAAGAACCCAATTGGACTATTGACACATGTAAATTAATATATATAAATATATAAATATAATTAATTAATATTTAAACGGTTCGGTTCGGATTAGCACAATTTTTTAAAACTTAAAACTGCAGCTGAACCAAATTACTCCGGTTTGGTTCGGATTTAAAAACTGTTGACTTTTTTAAAGTCAAAATCGAACCAAACCGGAAAATACGGTTTGGTTCGGCCGGTTTGGTCGGATCGGCCGGATTGATGCCCACCCCTATTGACAATTCTCAATTGCTAGAAAATACCAGTTAACAAACCATCAAATAAAGTTGGATGGACCTTTTCCTCAAATCAAAATTGGTCCGTCCAAAATTCCCTTCAAAACAAAAACGTATCAATTAGCAAATAATTGATACGAAAATCCTAAATTTCTCAAATGGTATCAAATCATTTCAAATTTCCTCATGGGTTATCTACTCGTGCAAATTTCAATGAGATCAAATTCAAATCTCTCAAACATAAAATTCTTTCAAGGGTTCATTCATTCTTTGAAAGTCCAATCAAATTCTTAAGGAACTACGTCCGGTTTGATTCCGCCAAGGATACGTAGGCAATTTGGAAATTCAATCCAGATACAACCGCAAGTCCAAATAGAATCCCTGGTGTCCCTTAACCAAATTCTCCCCAAACACTTTTCCAACCATAAAATCAAATTGAATCCTTGGTCCAACCACATTCATCCAAATTCCATAAAAAATTTCCCATACCACAAATTATTTCAAGGGGTCATTCATTCCATGAAAGTCCAATCAAATTCTCTTGAGAACTACAAAAGGCTTGATCCCCAAAATGGGGTATGTAGGCAGTCTAGGGTTCCCTAGATGCAGCCGTAACATCAAATCAAATTCTATTATTTATTTCATTCTTCATATTGGAATCAAAGGGTTTTCTCTTTCCAAAGAGATTATAATTAAGAGATATTTTTATCTTGCATGGGTCGTACTCAATTAAAAAATAAAAACTCTTATTTGTAAATAAGAGTGAGATTATGTTGGGTGAATTTTTAATTTCTTTATTACACTTTTTATCTAACAACTACCATGCAACGTGAAACCTAATTTGAGGATGAAAGTAGCTATTATTGGAATTTAATGACAAAAATACAAATCGAGATATAATTTAAGGACCATTGCTATACTTTAGTCTATTAACTTTCCCATACTTGGTCTGTGTCCCCGAAGATGAAATTCTCCTGTAGGTGGTGGTCCTTGCTGGTAGTGAAATGGCAACAAAGGAATATTTGACTTTAAAAAAAAATTGAGTTAAAATGATCCACAAAACGTATTTGGAAATTTTTTTTTTCAAAAGAACATATGTTGAATTTGAGGTCACCACATCACCATGTCAGGATGAATTCTCCCCTCAATTATCAGTTATCAAGAGCCAAGCTTTGTGGTATGAAGATTGAAGGTGTAACTTGGCTTGATGGATACTACTTTTACTTCGTGAATGCTTAATTAGGACAACATTTTAAGTTGAAGCATGTAAGAAATTGTCCTTAAAAAAGTATATTTCGCACTTTAGAAACTATATAAGTGAGGAGTGAGAAGCTCTTAAAGAGGACATGGCTTCACATTGATTTTAAGCATATTGAACTGTTTTTATTTCTTTTTGTCAAAATTTGTTATACAAGCGATATTAAAGGAGGTGAGTTTTAACCTGAGATCCCACATCCGTAAATCAAGACTCTTTTCACTGGATAGATCAATGTTTTTGTCAAAATTTTGAGCATTGAAGTTAGAGAGAACGTTTAATATTTTCATTTCAACATTAATCAAGGCCAATTTATTATGAAGTAAAGCACATAAAGGTTGGGGAAGATTTAATTGCGTAACTGGCTTATATAAATGTTAGTTGCCGTTAGATGAGTTTAATTTTTTTTTTTTTTTTTGGGTTACAATTACATTAAATCACACATGCAACGACAATTAACGGAGTTCAATTTTCCTATTACCATTGTCCTTTCACTTAACTCCAAGTTAACAGTTTAAGTTTAATTAAATTAACGGAGTTTGATTTCTAACACCCAGTAACGTTGTTTGCTGGAATACTCCATTGATCAGTTCTCCAAATCCTTTCTTCCTTCCTAAGTCCTGTGGAGGATTGATATCAATCAAAATTACTGCAATATGAATTCATTATATGTACTCCAATGTGTTAACTTTTAATTAAATTAGAACTAATAATTGATGAAAAAAACCCGACAAGGTTTCTCAACTGCAAAGCTCTGTTTCACTTTCTCATAAATTTTATGGAAATGTTCATGAAGAAGCCAGACAAGGCAAAGGCTCTGAAGCAGATGCGAAGCCATGTTTGGGGCTTGGATAAGAAATAACTTCTGCTAAAAAAATAATAATAATAATTTAATAAATAAATAAAAAAAACCCAACATCGAACTCCCACCCACACCCAATCCGTCAACAACTCCCAACCCCCCTTAAGTTAGAGTTAAGTGGAAGGACATATGTTAAAACGTTAGTTAACACTAACAGGTGGGCACAGGAGAAATGGTAACAGAAAAATTAAATATACTGTCAGAAATGGTTTCGATACAACCAAAGAATTTGTAAAAGAAAGCAACGAACACAAAAATATATAGAAGCATCAAAGTTTTCTCACATTTTGGAGATAGAGTTGAGAACTGGTTCTGGTTTCACAAAGTTAGAATATAGTTGTTGTTGTTGTTGTTGTTGAGCATGGCAGAAGAAGGCAAACAAGAGCAGAAGATCATCCTCAAAAGCCCTGCTCTTCTAAAGGTTCATTTTCTTTTCCTCTCAGTGTACCAATCTGGTTAACACAGATCATAGACCGTTGAATTTATATTTTTATAACTTTTTTATAATAAATCAGAAACTTGTTTTCAGCTGGTTCATGATTTTATATTATTGCAGTACATCCTCGACACAAGCTGCTACCCAAGAGAACATGAGCAGTTGAAACAACTAAGGGAAGCCACTGTCGAGAAATACAAGTTCTGGTATGTTGAATAAGCGATCGAGCACTAGTCAATTAGTAACTCAATATGGCGCTAACCACTTGTTTTGATCCATTTCACAATTTATCTGATGATTCAAATTGTTTACTTTTTAGATCATCAATGAAAATCCATTATTGCAAAAATTTATTTATTCAAATTAAAACGCGTTTAGTTATCTAACTTTAATCAAATAAATAGACAAACACAATATTTTCGATAAATATTGACAATAATAATTAAGTGGTTAAACGATTTCGGATTTGGATAAAATTTTGTACAGACAATCTTTGAATGATGATAAAAATATTTGAATGGTTCTGATTATTAGATTACATCATAAAGTAGGCCCAAACAAGCAGTTAGTACCATATTAACTTACTAATTGATTATAGCTTAGCACTACTCCTTTGTGTATTCCTTTGTGTGTGTGTGTGTGTGTGTATAAGCAAAAAATTAAACCAAGGTCTTACAAAAATGAGCCCTATACCAACTTCAGGAGCATTATGAATGTGCCTGTTGATGAAGGGCTGCTGATCTCCATGCTTCTGAAGATCATGAATGCAAAGAAGACATTAGAGCTTGGAGTATTTACTGGCTATTCTCTTCTTACTACTGCTCTTGCACTGCCTCATGATGGAAAAGTATTCTTATTCTTCTTTCTTTCTTTTTGTTGTCAATTTTCATTGAAATTATAAATAAATAAATAGACATTTTCAGCTTGGTTTGATATATACTTCATTAACATTAGTAATTAGTTATGGAATTTCAACATGAATTTTTCAGATTATAGCAATCGATCCAGATAACGAAGCCTACGAGTTTGGATTGCCGTTCATTCGGAAGGCTGGGGTGGACCATAAAATTAATTTCTTTCACACGGATGCCCTCTCAGTCCTAAATGATCTCATTACTAATGTAAGTTTGTACATTACACACGTACTTATTTTTGTTTGACAAACAACGTACAAGTAGTTTGAAAATTAATCTCTTATCGAACTATCCTATGTTGCCAAACGATCAATTTAGGCTAGTGATAAGTTGACTCTTTACTTGAACATGTAGTCCAAATTTTCAGTCTAGCAACATAAGTCTACGAGAGAACATTATCCGGAATTCTTGGTTCATATGGATAGAATTGTATTTTGATTTGGAGTTTTAAACAAGCAAGCAGGGGAAGGAAGAAGGGAGCTTCGATTATGCATTTGTGGATGCTAACAAGGACAACTACATAGAATATCATGAGCTGATGCTGAAGCTTGTTAAAGTTGGCGGAATAATAGCATACGACAACACATTGTTGTTTGGCTCAGTGACAGAGCCTGAGGAGACGGTGGAGGAAATGTTAAGGCTACCCAGAAAACATACGAGGGATTTGAACAGCTTTCTAGCCACTGACTCCCGTATCGAACTGGCTCATGTTACCACCGGTGATGGCCTCGCCCTCTGCCGGCGCCTCGAATAGGAAGTAATAACAACTTCAACTTCAGTGTGCTCAGTTGAACTTCTCTAATGAATAAAGCTGTTGTCTTCAAATAATGTGGTTGATGATGTATTGGTAGACATATTCTCAACATATTCTCCTCACTTGATGAGATGAGCTTTGTATGATGTTGGAATCTTTTTTATGTATTGGTTTCTAATTTTGATTTGTGCTTCTATATCCTTTATCTCTATAAATTAGCCGTCTTTAGTCCTTTTTTTTGGGTATAAATTCTCTAACAAAATTGACCCTTAAATAAAACAATTTCAATACTTGTGATTTGAAATACGTACAGACACAAAAATTTAACCGAAGGGTGTGTGTGAGGTTCTTTTGTATAACTACGAGTTCGTTGGTCAAGTGATTTATCACGTGATAAGAGAGATACATGAACTAGTAGTAATATGTTATATGATATTAATTAAAACCAGTTGGTTGTAGGAAAGATGAATTAATCTAGGCAGAATAGGTTCTTTACATTCAAAAGCACATGACATGAAGTTCATAATGGTATTCGCAGTCGCTTTATGCTGAGATTCGCAATAAAAGGTAAGATGGAGAGTTATTAAGAATTGATTCTTTTTTCACAAAAACTTACAGAATAGTTTAGTTTTTGTTGAGAAGAGGATGGAAGCAAGAAAACAAGAGAAGATCATCCTCAAAACCCCAGCTCTTCTAAAGGTTTATTTTCTTTTCCTCAATTTCAAATGCTGTTGACAAGGCCGTAGACCATTGAATTTTTTTTTTCAATTTTTTTTAGATTTTTAATTTTAATTTTTGTTTTTTCGTGTGGATGATTGAGTGATTAAAGAAGCAGTTTTGCTAGGACTGAAATAATTTCTTGTTTTCCTTGCAATTTTTATTTGTTTAATTATTTATTAACTGTGGGTGTGAAGAGCTATAGTGTTTCTTCATAAACTTGTTTCAGCTGGTTCATGATTTTATATTTATTTTTCTTTAGAGTTCAAACTACAACAGTAACCAAATGGAGACAAGAAACGACATAGTTGCAGTGTGACAAGTGAAATTAAATTACTAGCCTTAAACTTTTAGATTTACTTTCCCTCACAGGATAACCATTGGCCTTTCTTGTGATAGTACATCCTTGAAACAAGCTGCTATCCAAGAGAACATGAGCAGTTGAAGCAACTAAGGGAAGCCACTGTCGAGAAATACCAGTTCAGGTATGTTGAATATTTGCATTTACATTAACGAGTATATATGTACATACGAGAGCGCTTAAGCGATAGCTGGTTTAGTAAGTTAATACAACGCTAGCAACTCATTTGGGAGGCGAAAAATTAGCCAAATTTTTACTAGTTGAATGATCGTTAATATTTTCGTTGTTTACAGAAAGTATTGTGTTCATCAGTTTAATTGATTATAGTTTGATGAGTGAGTGTCGTCTAAAACGTATATTTCATTTAATTTAAGACCACTGCTTCTAATAAATTAATTAATACAAGTCTTATCATAAAGAGAATTTTTTTAGTAATATTGGTAAGTTATTTTGATTTTTTTTTAATCAACTAGTAAGTTCCTTGATCTTTTTTTCCAGAACTAATAAATTTCTTGATCAAGGAAACTAATATAACTTTTCAGAAAATACCAACTTTAACCTCAATAATTACAGTTTGATCTAATTAATTGCAGGAGCATTATGAATGTGCCTGTTGATGAAGGGCTGTTGCTCTCCATGCTTCTGAAGCTCATGAATGCAAAGAAGACACTGGAGCTCGGAGTATTTACTGGCTATTCTCTTCTTACTACAGCTCTTGCACTGCCTTTTGATGGAAAAGTATTCTTCCTTTTTCCTTCTTTTTTATTTTTATTTTAAATTTTCATTAAAATAATAAATAAATAAAACTTTTCATCTTGACTTGTAGTAATTAGTTCTGGAGTTTCAACATGAATTTTTTCAGATTACAGCAGTCGATCTGAATAAAGAAGCCTATGAGTTCGGATTGCCGTTCATTCGGAAGGCTGGGGTGGAGCATAAGATTAACTTCTTTCAGTCGGATGCCTTCTCCGTCCTAAATGATCTCATTACCAATGTAAGTTAGTACTTTATATATGTGCCATATTTTTTTAAGAAGTATTTCTGAAAAAGCATTCATCGACAACGTATGTTGTATGTTGCCAGTACTTTACTTGACCGTGTAGTCCGGATTCACAATCTAGCAACATAAACCTACGAGAAAACATTAGCCTCAAATAGTTTTAGTTTTATCATTGGTTCATGTAGATAGAATTGTATTTTGATTTGTAGTTTCAAACAAGCAAGCAGGGGAACGAAGAAGGGAGCTTTGATTTTGCATTTGTGGATGCCAACAAGGACACGTACATTGAATATTATGAGCTGCTGATAAAGCTTGTTAAGGTTGGTGGGATAATAGCATTCGATAACACATTGTGGTTTGGCTCAGTGGCAGAGCCTGAGGAAATGGTGGAGGAACATTTAAGGCCATCCAGAAAACATACGAGGGAATTGAACAGCTTTCTAACCACGGATTCCCGTATCGAATTGGCTCACGTTTCCATCGGCGATGGCCTCACCCTCTGCAGGCGCGTCTATTAGGAAGAAAAACTACTTCAGTGTACTCTGTTGAAGTTCTCTGTAAAATGGTTAACATTTGTCTTCAAATAATCTCCTCACTTGATGAGATGAGCTTTCATCTCAGGGGATGATTGCAGTTTTATCTTGACCCAAGGACCTTATCTGATGTACATGGGTTTTGATTAATGTCTCTCTCATCCACAACTTCATAATTTATCTTGACCCAACTTATGAACGCTAAATGAGTGCAAACATAATTTACAAAAAGTGACGAAGGACAATGTCAACCCTAACAGCTACCCAGCAAAGCATAGAAATTGCAATACACTGCCACATTATCTACTCTGCATATATATAACAAAGCAGGGTAACTCACTAAACTCTGTAGAAACCAAAGCCCACCAAATGATTGGTATCGACACCTTATTGACTTATCCCGTCTAATCCCCACAAAATGAAAAATTCTTCAACCCTACCTTCATATAGTCTTATGAGTTACCAAACCCAATATAATTTTAAGCACCAAACTTGACCATAAGATCTCATTGTATGAAACTAGATCATGGAGTGATGATACAGAAAAATCAGACAGACACAATACTGATCATGCTTCTACTCAATTAATTTCCTAGTTTTGAGGAGATGAGACAATTCATCCTTGGGCCAAAATTGTTGCTTTCTATCACACATTGCCCTCATATTTGCCGCTTAAATCAAACATAATTTCACAAAAGATTAGCATCTTCACAACACAGTAATTGAATTCAAGATGACATAAAAAGTGATTCTTGCTCCCTCAATCAAGTGAAGTGCTTCCAAATATCAGACCAAGCAAACATTCACAAAGCACTAATTAAAGGAGAAGTAAGACATTCATATGAGAGAGTCAATGACAATACAAAATTCACAAAACAAAATAAACTAAAGAAAAATTCAAAAAATAAGAAAGAAAGAAAAAAACCCAAAATAGAATTAACTCTTAGGAATGTTCTTGCCCACAATCTTAGCTGGAGCTATGCGAAGAAGATTGCCAGGCTTACCAGGAAGAGCACCTTTGATCATAACAACATTGAGGTCCTTATCAATCTTCACAATCTTGAGCTTCCTGATCTTGGTCTTGGTCCCTCCCATTCTTCCAGGCATCTTCTTCCCCTTGTAAACCCGCCCTGGCGTCGTTCCGGCCCCAATTGACCCAAGAGCTCTGTGACTTTTGGACCCATGAGTCATTTGCCCTCTCTTGAAATTGTGCCTCTTAATCCCACCCTGAAACCCTTTCCCGATTGTGGTTCCAGAGACATCAACAATGTCTCCTTCGTTGAAGAGCTCGTCGAACGAAAGCTTCTGGTTTGGCTCGAACCCATCAACGCTCTGGAGCCGAAACTCCTGGAGATGGCGCAGGGGGATTGAACCGGCCTTCTGGAGATGACCCATTTCGGGTTTCGTCAGTTTCCTGTCCCTGACTCGGCGGTAGCCCACCTGAACGGCATCGTATCCGTCGGTGGCCTCGGTTTTGACCTGGGTCACTATGTTGCCTTCTTTGAAACCCACCACTGTGACTGGGACAACTTTGCCGTTGGGTTCGAAGAAGCTCATCATGCCGAGCTTCGTGGCCATAACTCCTATGCCTGCCTCCACGCTCATGGTCACGCCCACTGGTTTCTTCTTCTTGGATTTCACAATGGGCAGAAATGGGTTGCTGTTGGTCTGGGTTGGTGGGGTGAGAAATGAAGAGCAGCATTTTGAGGAGGAGAATGAGACATTGGGAAGAAGGGAAGAAGAAGATGAAGCTGAAAGGATTGACATCTCTCTTTGCCTCTGGCTATGCACTCAAACGCATTAGCATGAGTTGCTCAATTGCACACTTCAGACACACACAGAGAGAGGAAGAAGAGTGAGAAAGGGTTTTCTTATCCTTTTGGAATTGGGTTTTGGGAGAGGATACTGGTATTTGGGACCACCCAAACTAACTTGGGCTTTAGAAAGAATGACTTTTTGTGTAATTTTTTCCTTGGCAGTTCTTATTTCTATTTACACCTCACAACAAGACCCAAAAGAAAATTTTATCACTTGGAGTGAGTTTCTTCAACCCAAGGGGACCTTTTGCCCAGACTCAGCTATGCGATGGAAGTGCTCTTACTAATATTTGGCACGTTTGAATCAAATGTTACTTCAATCCTCACACTGGAAACGAGTGTGTTTTACCTGGGCAAATTTCTCTAAAAGAAAAAGAATAGAACCATGCAAGGCCATTTCTTGTTTGGCAAATAGGTATTTTTGGTCTCGGTAGGCTTTTGGTTTTACCACTTTGATCATTGTAGTTTGAATTTTGTCATTGTATATTTCAATTCAGAGCAATTTAAGGGCAAGTTTTAGTTTTTGTCAAATTCCTCCCAATTTCGTTACTCAATCCTCACACTGAAAACGAGTGTATTTTATCTAGGACGAATTTCTCTAATAGAAAAAGAAATCATGCAAGGCCATTTCTCAAAACCCATTTCTTGTTTGGCAAATAATTATTTTTGGTCCCTGTAGGCTTTTGGTTTAACCACTTTGGTCATCCTAGTTTGAATTTTGTCAATTGTCCTTGTATTTTTCAATTCTAAGCAATTCAAGGACACTTAGTTTTTGTCAAATCCCTCCCAACTTCATTAAGTTTTGACCGCATTCCCCACATGAAAAGGGTATTCCAATCCACTGGAGCCATATTTAATTTTAGAACACAAGATAGAGCTCTTCCCATTCACTTTGGGTGCAATTTTAGTACTTAGGATTTCAAAAAAGGATTTTTGTAGAAATGTCACCTAAACTTTTACCTCAGTTTCAATTTGTCACATTAAAAAAAAATTTAAAAGAAATGTCATCTTAATTTTTCAAATTAAAACTAAGGTATAAGTTCAAGTGACATTTATACAAAAATTATTTAAAAAAATATTTGCATCTCTAGGTTAAAATTTGAGTGAATTAGGAGGAATTTCGAAAGAATTAGCTCAATTGGACTACAATACCCCTCCATATAAGAGACACATGGCCAAAACGTAACGGAATTGCTAGCAAATTGAAAACTATAAGGATACAATTGACAAAAATTGAAACTGAAGATACCAAATTAGTAAAACTGGCAAACTACAAGAACCAAAAGTGACTTCTTTCCCTTCTCGTTTTATATTCAACAATCAAAAATAAAAATTGCTACTTTTCTTTTCTCCTTGCAAGTGGCAAGGCATTGGTTTGGCAGCCAAAGCCTTTAAGCCTATACGGCATGAACATAGAAGAAAACTTGGAAAGTGTAAGCATTGCTATTCCAATTTACAACCAAAAATCAAATGGTAAACCCAAAGGAACTATTCTATATAACATTTACTGTGATGCTCTTCTAATAAACAATTTAACAAGAAACTTACTTGGTCATGCAGACCTCCAATCCTCTGCCAAAATAAAAAAAATTATTGCGCCTGCGAACAGCTCCTCTCTCTCTCTCTCTCTCTCTCTCTCTCTCAGAGCAAATATTAATGGAAGCTGAATATCTCTCTTTCTCTAGCCTAGCCTGCAATAAATGTACAGGAACCTTTATTCCAATGGAGGAGGATCAGGAAAAAATGATAAGTATGGAAAGATATCATTATCAAGGCCAGCTAGGTACAATTATGACAACTCCAGAGGAAGTTGTTAGGCAGGTTAACTCTCATTTTCGTCAACATTCTCCAAGCAACTCATCTCATTATCAAATGTCAGAAGGGCCATTGATGTCCTGGGAAAAGTAGCAGAACATAGAACATTTTAGAAGATATGTGAAATCACCGATGCGAAAAGTATAAATAAATTAAAGTGACCTACCTTATTCTCTATTACCACTCCATCAGGAATTTCCAATTTCATCCCGGGTTTTGCAGCAATAGTTACTCTCCCCTGGAGAAGTAAATCAACCATAAGAAAAATGAAATACTGTTGAATCAACAAATAACTGAGNGATCCTTTTGAAAGATTGATGGCAATACGTTGCTCCAGTAAATCATGAGCAAATGAATATCCCAGTCTGATGCATATTACAAAGCATTCTGCACTAATATCAATATGTGATGTGGACATTCTTAGATACTGCCAGCGCAAGAAATTTGTTTCCATTAAAATAATTTTACTGACCTTTTTTTACTGCTGATATCAAAAGATAACAAACCTCCCTAAAGCTCACGAACTATAATGCAGAATATGATTGGGTGCAAATTGCAAACAAATTAAAAAGGGATGAAAGAAGCAACAGTTACAAGTTAACAAATTTGAAACAGATTCCAGGAGAACAATAGCAATACCTTGAGAGTTATACCAGCTCCAAACCACACATCACCTGTGACCTTCAAGCTATCCAGGCCAATAATGTCAGGCATGGACTTAAAGCGGCTTAGGAGGTCACTAACCTGAAAGGAGATAAAACACATTAAAACGTTAAAGAAGACAAATGCAAATAGATAAAGGCAAGGCAATTGCGACCAAACAAATCTTTACCTTTTCAAATTCAGGTCCTAATTCAATTACAGGATTTTCGGGATTAGTTCTAGCTATATTCTGAACTAGAACCCCTTCATCACAGGTGTAGAGATCTGACTGTAGAAGCACATAAATGAGATATAACAAAAACAATAAATTCAAGCTTCTAAAGAGCATCATTTCTTCTCAATTGTCAAAATAAAAGTTACGGGTTAGAAAAGTGTCAACATCACCTTTAGAAGAAGTAGGTCTGATGTTTTATTCAGTGAAAGAGATCGAGAATGGGGAACATTGACACCAATGGCACGATCAAAGAACTGTACAAGCCATAAAAAGTGAAATAACAAAAAAACCTAGAAACAATAACTGTAAAAATAAATATTACAACTATTTTATGTAACATGAAAAATACCCGTATTGCAGAACCAGCCGCCGTTTCCTGCAAAAGAACTTGATCACTTTCTATTCTACGTTATAACTAGTCAATATGCAGAAGTTTCTCAACTGATGATAAGGTATGGTACCTTAGAAACAGAGATATCTTCAATCTTTAGTGTATCTGTATCCAAAAGCCTTTTAATGGCTCTCAAATTCACCCACCTGTACAATGTAGCACAAAGTGAAGATAAGCAGTTATTTTATAGGAAACAAGACTGAAAGTTAAGCATATTATTGAGTCTGAGAAGCAATCAACTTACAAGCTGCCAGTATCAACAAGTTTGAATTTTTCCGTTGACTTCAATGTAACGAGCACATAACACCAAGGAAAGTGAGTAAACATGTAATAAAAAGATAATAAATCAAATAAATGATCAAAATCTGCCAAGTATACTCAGCATGATATAGAATTTCAAACCTAAACATGCATATATAAATGCAAAATAGCCAATAGAGGAGAAAACAAAGGAAAGAAAAAAAAAACCACCAAACCGAAACTTACATGTTTGACAGAACTCTGGGCTATTTCCGCAAGCTGCATCATATTATGGCACAAAACGTTAATCACCCATGGATTAAATATAAAGAATACAGGAAAATCTATTCATCAATACTTATTATCATATTAAATTAACTACACCTCAAGTTTTAGACCAAGCCAGATTAACAAAAACAAGTTCACTTCTAGAAATCACAGAGCATTTTAGATTAACATATTTGCATAAACAACACTTAAAAGCTCTTTTTTTTTCTTTTTTGTTGTTGTTGTTGTTGTTGTTGTTGTTGTCAATATGCTATTAGGATTAGGGAAATTAATAGAAATGTCACATGAACTTATACACCAGTTCCAATTTGTTAGAAAAATTTAACAAAGATGCCACCTTGATTTGTCAAAATCGCTATATAAAAACAACCAACCGACCATTCATTCCAACCACAACCCACCCCAAACCCCACCGATAAGCACTTTAATATTTCTTATTGTTGATAATGTTAATGTTAAATTGATAGTTAACTACCCCTGAAAAGGGGTCGCGTGTGACGCACGTGCCGTATTTCAGATGGAAAGTTGAACAGCATTAGTCAGGTGACATATGAGGGGTTTCGACGAATCAAGGTGGGGTTCTCTTAAAGTTTTCTTCACCGTGACAAATCGAAAATATTTTATAATGTCAGGTGACATTTCTAACATTTCCCTTTGGATTATTGACAGCTCGCCTTTTCCAAAATTAGATTGGGCTAGATGATTAAGTTCATCATCAATATATAGTTATTACAACCAACTTTTATGCCAATCTACAACATAACTCATATCCAAACGCATAGCTAGGGTCTTTTGGTAAAAAAATTATATAGCTAAATTACTTTGTCTTGTACAAAAAGAACAAAATATATCCTCAAATCTATCTCCCCACCCACTTGAAGTATGATAATCATAGCAGTAGCACTAATTGAAGCCTTGGAAGGTTTCCAACTGTTATTTTTAACTCAAATACCCCAAAAGCTTGCTGCAATCTCATCAATCAGCCTAAGGCTTTTCATCACACGCTCAATCAATTGGTTTAATATGAAATTGTAGTTATGAAAATAGCTTTTCAATTGTTTAATCTACAACCCAAGATTATCATTAATTTTTAGCAAGACTTCCAATTTCATGAATAGATTTCCACATTATCTAAGCAGTTGCTTCATTTCAAGGAAGACCCAAAACTTGAGGTTACTAACCAATTCGAATAAGGAGAAGTAGGACCCATACAAGACGTGGATTTATTGAAGAATCTCGAGTTTAACCTCCCATTCAAAAGTACAAAACACTTATAAACTGTATCACTAAACTGAATTTATATAAAAAGATGGAAATTATAGCCACCTTTGAAGATTCTAACTCAGGGCATCCCAACCACAATTTTAAAGGATTGGAAATAAGGAAGGGCGTTATAGTAGCAGAGTACCATATATATATATATATATATATATATATATATATCAATACTACCTACCTCAAACTTCTGTAGGCGTGAACCAATGTTACTAAAATCTGCATCGTATGCGGTAGGCACAACCTGATGGGAGAGAAAAGTCAGACTTGCAAAATCTACCACACAAGATGGAGAAAACTGAATAAAATAGAAGGAAGGGGGTTAAGATACACACACACACACACACACACAAACACACAGCTTCAGGAGTGGAATCCAGTTTTGCAGGACCCCACTTCCTGAAGTTTTTCTAATATGTATATGCACAGACACACACATACACAGAGAGAGAGAGAGAGAGAGAGAGAGAGAGAGAGAGAGGAGAACATCCTAAGCTCTCATTTTGTTTACCTCTATACAGTATTCAATCTTTTTTTCAATCAAATGATCCAAAATTTCTACATATTGACTTAAGGGACACAATGATCTAAGGATTGATCCCCAACAAAGGACAAAAAAAGCATTAATAAATGGAAGTATCACAGAGAACTACAATAATAAAAAGAAAAAATATATGACAAGGATACTTGGGTCAATTGTAGCAGCCACGTTATCTGAGTCAACCATAAGGATATACTCCTTACCCTGAAAAGGAAAGCTGAAGAAGTTTAACCAAGTTTACCTTTAAATACCTCCTCTCAACAGGTACTCTTTTCTTTTGTTTGGTTCAAATTCATGTTTCTAGGTAATTTAAATGAAAAAGAAACAAAACCATAAGAACACCTTCAGAAGTGCATTAAGATACAAACCTGTGATAATAGGACATCAAGAGTTCCACTTTTCATAATGGAAAGGAACACAGCACCATGGCCAGGATACCTTCACACAAGCACAAGAGTAGGGTAATTGATCAGCAAAGTTATGGTCACTGTCAAAGGAAATCAATTTGTGATTGTGCAGAACCAACTTATGAGAATTATTGGATGGTATATTTAGAAAAGGCATTTCTTAAAATACAGACAAAATTAGAATGCAGAAAAAGAATTTCATGATGGTTATCACTGAAATCATGAACAATGCATGTTCTTGACAGATAGCTGCAAGAAGGTCAATATGATTCTTGACATACATCATATTAGTATCTTAAAAAGGCAACATTTATGAGCTTAGGTCCACTATTGTATCACAAAATAACTCAAGGAACATTGTAACCACCAAAAGAAAAGGTGCACTATTGAACCATTAAAAGAAATAACAGAGGGATTTACTCTCAATCACAAGTTAGTTGACTCAGGTTTAAAAGAAACATTTATATGAAACATATTCCTCTAATCAGATTAGAAGTCAGAAAAACACAACTTAAGTAATTATTCTTACTCCTGTAAATTAACTGAGTTACAAGGGAGAAAAAGGACATGTAGGCACTGTCCAGCAGCTAAACCAGACTATTCACAAATTCAAACAATTTTTTATTTTTTAGCTTCTGTAGAAGTTAGTTCTTATGAGCCTGCCCTAAAGTTTTCACCAACAATTTTTTCAGAGGACAGCATGTTTGTTACAAAATGCTTCACAAATCTCACTTTCAACAGACAACTCAAATAGATCAGAAATATAGGAAACTGAAAATAATTAACTTGAGGAAACAGGACTACAACACAGCAGTTAAATCATAAAGCAATTACAGTACCCTCACATGAGTCATGAAGCTCTCAAATCTTAAGACAATCACATCTCAAAAAATTAATTCTATAATTAAAAAAGACCCGTCATAATAAAAGCACATAAACATGCTGTTAGATTTTCTACCAAACAAAGTACATGACACCACATATTGAAGTGAATTACAATCTCCAATGGGTACTCGGAATTATAAATCAAACCATGCATTCAACTCAGATTATTTACCTGTTCTCATGATACAGGGAACCTAACCATTCATGGAGTAAAAGGGTGAAAATTTTATTTAAACACTTTGGTCAAAGAATTTGGTGGGCCTGGGCAAAAACTGTCCAATACACTTTTTGTTATCCATTGTTTTCGATATTACAACCGAAGGAACAAGCATTATATGCCTGTAACCATCCAACTTCATGCTTTTAGATTTCATCCTTTTCAAACACAGTGGAGGACTGAGTATTTTGGTTTGAACATGTGTGAAGCTAAACCCTCTTAATGGAGGCCCAGAATCTGAAGGAGTTTGACTGAATTTGAAATTAGGGTTAGCTAGGTATTCTAAAAGTTGCAATTATAATCTGTTAGTTATTAAATATGGATACATCCCCAAAAAGAAAAATAGAAGGAAAAAAAACAAAAACAATTCTATCAGCACTTAATAGATTCTGAAAATAAGTCATGTCTGCTTTCAACATCATACAGATTATGCGCGTATTAGTTAAAAAATAAACAATGTCAAGAATTCAGATAGGAAAGATGACATACAGTTCGTCCTCACCGCTCTGTCCTCCAGATGACTTGTGCTGTGGCTGTTGGGTCCACATAAATGAGAACATACATTCACAAGTAAGTCCTAATCCAAGCATCCAATAACCAAAACAAGAAAAAGAAAACATAAGCTAATAAAAAATACGCCTTAGAATCGCAAACCTGTTTAAGAGAATGAATATCAACATTTGACTTGGCGTATTTCTCCAAGAGCTACATTACACAAGCTAATATGAGTAGAAAAACATAGGATCTAAAAGTAAGAACTTCATGGGGAAATGAAAAAAGCAATTCACCTTGACCGTATCTTCGTGTGTCGTTGTTGTGTTCATAAGGAGCAAAGGAACACTGCATCTGTACTTAGAATGGAGAGCCTGCAATAGTAATATTAGGATGGTGATTATAGAATACGTGCAATTTTTAAAAAACAACTGAGAGAGAGAGAGAGAGAGAGAGAGAGAGAGGGGTAAAATTTGACCTCAATTTGATTAACAATTAAGTCTAGAGATGTCAACCCATCACAGATTTGAATAGTGGACCTGCATCAAAGTTATTAAGAATTAGAGTAATATAGCTGCAAAACAAAACCAAGAAATCATTACGCAACAAAATAATTGCACAAAACAAGTACAAGAATTTAGCCTACAAATGCAATAAGTGAGAACACACAAGAATTATGGTCATTGAGTATGAGTGCATACTTGGGGCCATGGAATCCCATGTTTGTACCCAAAGCTCCATTGAACTTGAGCACAGCAAGCTTGTCCAGGAGCTCCTCAGTTCTATCTACACCTACACTCTCATGCATACACCAAATTAAGTACATTTAAATTTTACCACTTTTGTTGAGATTGATTAAAAAAGAAAAACACTTTATCCAATATTACCAGGAGAAATGGGTAACAAGCTGTAAGGAAGCACAAGCAACTCATCCTTGTTGACGCTCTTACCCTCCTCTATACGCTCCACTTGCTCCCTTCAACAAAACACACGCAGAGCACATCGAATTCAACACTCAATTTCCTAGAGCTCAACTTAAGAAAACAAACAACCAAAACCCACCTCGTATCCTCCTGTTGTGCAACAGAAGAAGCAGTGCTCTTCTGGTGAAGAAGGAAAGTCTTGGTGATCAAATTGCAGACCAAGTACACGAACTGAACCGAGTCGTTGGCCGGAATCGGATACGTAATCTTCTTATAGCATTCCAACGGCATGGCCGAATCAACAAGCGAAACAATGGGAATCTGCAAACGATCCGCCTCGAGAATCACCGAAGATTTCCGATCAGTATCGAAAACAACCACGCAATCAGGAGGTTGGGTGGGCCCGAAGCAAATCTTCTTACGGCGGGACCTGAACTTCTTGGGGCTGTGGCTGTTGGTGAGGAACCCACCACTGCGCCACAGCAAGTTCATGGAGGGGCTGTAGCAGCCGATCTTCTTCGTCATCTGCTCGATGATCTCATCCCAGAGGGAATTGGTGTTGACGAACATGAAGCGGGCCTTCTGCTGGGCGAGGGCGGCGATGAACTCGACGGCGGTGCGGAGGCAGATGAGGGTTCTATCAGAGTCGATGATGGCCATGCCATTGCGGGTTCCATAGGTGAACTGCTTGAAGTGGTGGGCTGCTACTCGACGGCCCAAATGGGCTTTGGTGCTCAGTAGCTTCTGTATCACTATGGAGTGGAGGGTCATGGCGCCTGTTAGGGTTTAGCTGGGTTTTTCCAGAGTGAAAATGGTGAAATCAAAATTGAGTTGGGGGTGGAGAAATGGGTCGAGTTGGTCAGGTGACCCGTGATCCATGGGCCGTGGGTCAAACATTTCAATTTCTTTTTCTTTTTTTGGTTTAGATAAGTGTCAAATTTCTCATTAGTTCCATGAAATAAAAGAATTAGTTGGAACGTGTGATGTGAATCCAGCATGTTTTTGGTTATATGTCATATTACACTAGAATTTTCAAAATGATTGTTTTTTTTTTTAAAAAAAATTTTGTCATACTACCCTATAATTTCTTATTTGGGTAATTCACAATGTAGTGATTTCAATACGCAATTAAAGTAGTTATGATGGGGGAAGGGAAGTTGGTGATGGTCGTAGTTGCAGGGTGATGATGGTAGAGGTGGTTCGTAGGAGTCAAGTGGTGGCGGGATGAGAGGGGTGATGGTAATTGTGATAGTGGCAATTTGAGGAGAGAGAGAGAGAGGAGGGGAGGAGTGGGTTGCGATGTGATGGTTAAGGTGGTGGTTGTGGTTGTGGTTGTGTCGCGGTGGTGACGGTGATGGCATGGTTGTAACATTTTTTTATAATAATTTTCACTTTTGTCTTTGAATTATAGAACACACACATATTTTGGAGAAATTCACAGTTGAGATTTATGACCCCATTGTTCTAAGTTTGTATCCACATAGAATATATAAAATTTCTTCATATATGAACGTCAAATAAGGCAATTAGAATATGTATAGGTATAGAAATCTTGAGTTTTGTCTAAATTACAAAAACCTTTTTATTTATTTATTTATTTATTATACATTTGTTTGTAATTTTTAACGTATAGTTTTCAAGTATATGAAAATATCAAATAAACCACATTGCATTGGATTGGACTTTTGCCGAAATTCATAAATAGAACAGAATATGTTCGTTCATGAAATTGGAGATGCAGGCCAAGTTGTCAGAATCATCAAAAGTGACCAAATTAGTGGATTTGGACATATTGGATTGAATTTTATGTTGATGGAAGGGAAAAAAAAAAGTGATAGTAATTAGTAGAAAAAAAATGTATTATTATACTTGCTTCTTATCACATGAATCAGTTACAAGCGCTATAGTTCCCATGTTTTTCGGGGTGATGAAAAACCTCAGGACCTTCCTTCTCACTCGGAAATCACATGTATCAAATTTACAACTTGTTCCATGCTCGCCCATGTTCCATGAAGAACTATTGCGTTTGTTCTGGTGATTTCTGAATAAGCATTGTGCAGATGTTACAAAGAGTCTGTTGGTGCAATCATGCACTGCAAACATTGAACTCTCCAGAAGAACTCAGCAATAACTCAACTGGTGTGCTAGAAAAATGCTTATGCATGCAGAAATAGGCAAAGCTGCATAGCATAATGCATATATAATAATTTGATTAATTCCTGAATATAATCCTACATCCCGAGCCCAAAAGATATTGTGATTCGTAGTAATATACGATTGATTTTTAGTTCTTCATGCCTTATGCAGAATTTTCAATGTGGTGACAACTATTGCTATATTTAACATTGACTCTACAAAAAGTACACATATCTTGCCATGAAGAGCTGCTCAGCCCTTCGTAGTGGTCTTTTGGTTAACTTTGCCTAGCTGAACTCCCACGTCAGAACCAATGCCAGAGCTGGAGCCATCCATGCTTGCCTTCCTTCTCTTAGCTTTTTTAGCCCAACCAACAAGTCCCAAGCGTACGTCTTCGTCAAATATCGCTTTCTTGAAATTGGTTCCCATCTTCATTGCATTGCAGAAACAGAACTATGTTAGCATATAGAAAAGAATATGATGGAGAACTCAGACAAAGAAAAAACATGAACAAAGAATGGGAAACTTAAATGACAATCCCCAAAGACAGAGGTTTTCTTCTGAAACCGATAGACCCCTTTTAGTTGAACTCAAACCCTCTTTGAGTCTTCCTCGAAAGGGCTTCGAGCACTTCGAGCAAGGGGAGTTTTTGTCCATCAGTTACAAATTCTGACCAAATTTAAGCATTTCCTTGAAGGTGGCGAAATTTGTCAAACTCCCCTACTCCCCAAAATAGAAGGTAACATGTAGTTTTAAACTCAACACACCTGTGTCACAATGGCATAAAGTGGAAGTGTACTGTAACTACAGAGCACCTGAATGAACACCCTAAAAGAACATGAAAAGGAGAGAGGCATCAGCAGTAAGACAAGTTAAAAACCTGATGTGGTTTGAAGGGCTTTCTAGCCATAAATTTATTAGAATGAAGGAACAAAGGTTTCTGGTTTTTTACCCAATAACAATCCTGGGGATAATGTACTTCACTTTTCCCATTATGCAAGAGGTAAAACCATATTGAACCTGCAAAGTTGTATAATCAGATTAAAGATTATGTCAATTTCTCAATAGCCAATTTGAATTTTACTCATACAGTACGTAGTAGATCAAAGAATCTGCATACCCATATCCAGAAAAAAAATGCCATCTCGAAAGCATTTTGGAAAAGGATGAAATGGATCAAGAAGAGAACAAATTTGGGCTTGCCAAACCAAAAGTGTTCGTCTGATGGTTGAACTATTAGTTCCCCTTCTATGGCTATATGTTTCTCAGCAACCTCATGAGCCAACTGGGTGATTACATGCTGCAGCTTAGCGCCGACAGCAAGAAGAAGCTGGAGAAAGAAAATAAGAAAAGATGGAGTACATGAAAAGAAACTGAAAATATAATGAGCAATGATACAGAAACTATATTTTCTTTTTCCATGAGTCATAACTCAAATGACATGGTGACTGAAATGTAATGAAAAAGTTATTATGCTTATACACTGCTTAACAAACGACGTGACACTAGTGAAGTAAGTACTTGAATTTAGAATGCATAAGAATTTTCAGCTCAGCATTTCCTTTGCAAGCTCTCTCAATTTTACTTCAATTTTATTAAGTTCTTTGCGAGATTGTATCGTATCCAGATACTTTATAGCTGAAATCTGCCCCAGCTTAACATTCCAACTGAGTAGCTGACACAATTAGCTGGTAATTGTTTCATCCTACTCACAATGAAATCAAGCCAACTCTTTTAAACATGATAAGAACAAGATATATCCAAAGATTAAAATTCATATCGTCCCGTTTTTTGTCTTGAAAGTGGCCATCATCTCATATATGGTTTCATCATGCATTCTGTTTAGCTATGAAATCAAATGGAAGAGTGTCAAATACATAAACAAAGACAGAAGAAATGGTTTGGGGTTGAAAAATTATCTTAAGTTTATTTGTTCGGAGATAGTTCTAGACTTCAGTTTTAGCTTTTCTTGTAAAGAAGAAATCAATGGTACTAGGTCTAGCCTTAACTTCATCTTTCATGTCACAAAGAAATTGATCAACAATGCAACACTGAATCAAGAGGTGAACCAGTTGTCACAATAACAAAGACCAAAATGAGCCACGGTTTAACATGCGATCCTATTGACATGAGAGAATGCAAGTGTCAAGCCCAAAGAACCTCCAAGCAACTCTTCTTTTTTTCCAAACACTTGATATACAACTTTGAGCAAGTAAAATCAGCTTCAGCTTTCAATAGTCAATATCTAATGGAAATTAAGATCGATCGAATTGAATAATATAGATACCAATGCTCCGGATTTAGAGTTGCATGGTTTCACTGAAGTATGATAAGTGGAGAATGAAATGAATGCTGATTTTTCAAGCATAGCAGATTAAATGCAATAAAATGCAAATGTGAATGGGTCACAAAATCTGATAGCAAGGTTATGTTAAGATTACTAACAAAGAAAGGAACGAATGCAATCCAGAAGTATGCGTGCCAGCCTGCGCAAGAAAAAGAGAAGAATGTCATTGTTTATAGTGATAGTGTTCTTCATGAAAGTGGGCAAAGTAATCTATGCCATAACCACAAAACTGCCTGGAAATGTCTAAAAGAACACCACATATATGTTAAAAAAATTCTCCATAACTGCAAAACTGGTTTGTTCAAAACAAGAATCATACCATCAACATTCATAAGCATGAAGAGGACCACAAATATCCACAGATACCAACTGCAGCCAAGGAAACCATATGGTGAATCAAAACGAATCATAACCAAAAAGGACATATTTGCCAGAGCATTAAAATGTGTGGAAATCTGCCCAATGAATACACAGAGAAATTCAATATTGCAAAAAATACATCAGATATTACTTGCCTGATACCAACGACTCTTTTAAAATCATCTTCAAGGGCGCGAACCATGTACGTGTGAAAATTAAACTTGGGGTTACCCCTGCAATGGGTCTGCAGTAGAAATAATAAACACAAAAAGTAAAAATAAAAGTTCAGCCTAGGAGCCAATTGAGAACATACTGAAAACTTGGAATATGCAAGAGTTCCCTCAACCTCTTGTTAGCTGCCTTACCGTAATGAAACCCAGTCGCAAAGTCAAGTAGTCTGATCTGGTCACCGATCCATAAAACTGATTGAGAAAAGAATGCTGGACATAGGAGAAAGAACAGAACAAAATAGAGTAATTAGCATTGCAGTTCATTCCACTTGGGAAAAAAAAAAAACAGAGGTTTAACTTCTTAAATGTCTTAACAGGTCCTATCCCAGAAATTTATATGATCAGTTGGAAACAATAATAATTATTGTTTCTTTCCTTTTCTTAAAAATATAGAGACATGCATAATCTCAAAACATGGAATCATATAAAGTAAAAGAAATGCACTAAACTCAGGCATAACTTTATCATCTTTCAGCTCAAGTCTATAGTTAAAAATTATATGTAGATCGATTCCATTGAAGAGTAACTTACTAGCCAACCCATCAGATAATAATTTTTACCAATACCCCAAAAATGGTCCTTGACAAAATCATGCTCCTGGACATGGGTGATCTTTACTTGAACTGCACCAACACAATTCACAAATTGGAAAATATACAAGCAACAATAAACAGCTAAAGCATTTCCAAATGAGAAAGTAGTTCTGCAGTCAGCCAGAAAGCTTAAAGATGACAAAGCTTTACACTAGACGTTCTACCAGCGGTCGCAATCTCATTGTAACAAATACAAAAAAGAAACATAGAAAGAATGCATACCTTCATCTGCCTCATTAATCTCTTTTGAATGTTCATCCTCCCACTTTTTCCATTGATGTATCTAAAGCATGATAAGGATGTCACTAAAATCGTATCTAAAACACTAACAGTAAAAAGTCAAAGTAAAGGTTTAAGAAGCATATTAGATGTTCTCATGCACACCTTTAACCCTCCGAAAACAATAGTGAGAGCACAGAAGGTCACATGGACAATGGCTAGGACAAAGATAAAGATGTGCAGGTGGTGGAATGCCTCAACTGATAACAGAGGTACCTTGTGCTGTGGGGGGGAAATGAAAATAGTTAGACCACTTAATTTGAAATTGAAACATTACAAAATCATTGGATTCCAAAACAACATAAAGATTCATTAATGGGATACTCAATGAGGTCCTCTGGTCCTGTTAAATTTTGAAACTTATGTCTAACAATCTGTGTTGTAGTTGTATCTCTCTTTTGACGTAAACAGAATTGTATCTTTTTCAAGTATACACCAATCTATCATAAGGTCTAATCTCCATGAAAAATTAACACAGAAAAAATGTCTTCAAGAAAGATAGATCAGTGTTTACCATAAAAATAAAATAATTAGTTAATTTGTTCTTAACTGCTCAATTGCTTTAAATGATGATCAAGAGCATACATTTCCAAATCAAACCAAATCCCCTCCAGTTTAATTTGAAGGTGTTCAATTTAGCTCAAATGAGTTTTGGTTTTGATCCATATTCCTTGATTCTACAATTGAAAACCCTTTCAATCTAAACCAATGAGGCTTCGATTTCACAACGAAAACCTCTTTGAACTCAACCATAGGGGCTTCGATTTAGTATGCAAGTTTGCGAACCTGATACATTCTAGGGCACTAACTACATATCAAACAAATAGGAAATAAACCGTCTCAAACCGGATACCAATCTACAGCACCTGATGCATTAGCTGACATGTACCAGGTACTGTAAATTGATCAGTACCTGGTACTAGTCAATCATTCCACATCAAAACTTTCATAAGAACACAAAAAGAGGAAAATGGGCAAGTGGGTTTTGATTGAGATTACCTTTTTTCCACAGTACCCCTGTTGAGCCTCACCTCCAGCAGCAAGAAGCCTCCTGGTTTGCCCAGCAATGCCCCCAGACAAGGAGGTGGAAAAATGGGCATCATATATTTCCTCATTTGTTTGATCATTATGTTGGAGACTGCATGGCAGCCACTTGTCCATAATCTCAGGCTTCACACAGATTTTGGTGATCCTGTTTTGGAAAACAGTGAGGAGGAGAGAGATGAAGCCCAGCAACATAAGCTCTTCTTTAACCTTGAGCAAGGCCTCATACAGAGGCTTCTGCTTCTTCCTCCTCAAGTACTTGCCTCCTGAATGTAGGGCTCGCTCGGCGGCGAGAGAAATGCCTACGATCACAGTGCAAACCACAGCCACAACCCATGTTGGCGTGAACTCTAGAGTTGGACCTTCCCCACCTCCAGCCATTTTCTTTCCTTCTATGTTCTTCTTCTTCTTCTTCTTCTTCTTTTTCTTCTACTGGTTTCTGCTGAGTCTCCTCCCCTGCTTTTCACATTCAGTGCTTTTTGTGAGTTGATGCGTTGGGTTTAAATATTTGTATATACAACAGCAATTTATATGGTAATACGAATCCGCGTTATAATCTCAGAAAGAAATTCATTTAAATTTGAGCTGTGTCCTTAAAAATGCTATGATTAATCCAACCGCGTTGCATTCAAATGAGGCAAGAAACTGTTTTCTTTTCTTTTTTTGTTGCTTGATGGCAAAGAAAGGCAAAAGATTGATTACCTATAATTTCATGGGATTTAATAGGATTAAATGGTAAATACCATAAAAAAAAAGTAGGCAGTAATTGAACTTTGTTATAGTCATTGGTGGTATTTCGAGACTTCATATGTGGATTAATTTCCTAAAAGGCTGAGGAAATTACTTAAAACAACAACAAAAAATATTAACATTATTGTAGAATCGAGTGTAAAACATTAGGAGAAAATATTGATAGAATTGCACAATGAACTCAACAATCTACTCTCCTACATGACCTCTAATTTTCTACGTGTGCTAAATCAGAGGAGATATCGTTTCAATCATTTCATGACATTAATAAGTCAGGAAATGATCTCACTAAATCATGGATTTCAAGTGTGAGATACAAGTGTTAATATGTATTCCAATATATTCTTCCTTCGAAGATGCCCGTCAAGGCATTATTAATACAACAAGTAATTATTGTGTGGTATTAAAATACAGTCACGTAGTATAACTAATTTGCACATTGCAACGTGACCGTATTGCAATATCATTTTTTTTTTCCTAATATAATAACACATCTTCCAATAAAATCGAAGCTGAATACCCGTTAAACAAAATGACTATTGACCCAAAAGAAAATAAAACCTTTTTTGTTCTGTAAATGAAGACCCAAAAGTCATTCATAAGAATGACTTGAGCCACATTTCCTTTAGTTGCCTAGAATCATCGAAGCATGTTGAACTCGTGGAAGGCGGATTAGTTCTCCTTTTAGAAAGCATTTCTAAGCCGCATATTGTGGTGAAGATTGGGACAAAGTTGTCCTTTGTCACTGACATAAAAGTCATAAAATTCAAGACAATCATGTCACAAAAGTTTAGCAAGCGATCACACTATAACTGACTGTCAAAAGTTGATACAAGTGCGTTTCATAATACATCAACAACTTACAGTCATTCACGCACACAAATGTTCTTAAACTCACTCCAATCAACATCAGTATATGCATACCCATGTTTTCTTGAACTCAGAAGTCAAAAATGGTACTTGGAAGTAGGCAGTGGACAATGGGCACTGCTGATGTTTTCTTCTAATTTGTATGCTGATTTGTATGGAGGGGTCACGTTTTCATGTCTTGTTTTATTAAAATAAGAAAACAAAACGATAACAACTCTCTAGGTATGCTTTCCTTGACTTAACATCATCTGATTATAGCCTAAGCTTGCTACATCCTTATATCATAAATCCAAAAGCTACCTGAACTGTCACCTCATGTCACATGTTCTGATGAAAAGAAAACAATACACTGCACCCGTAAGAGGGTATGTTATGATAAAATAAATAAATGGAACTATTATTTTGCACATGAAAATATACGTTCTTTTCTGCCAGTGGAGTTGAAACAATTGGTAATGTTCATCCGTATACAAAAAATTACACAATTGCAATTGCTCTCCTAGGAAAGGTCATGGGTTCAAGTTCTAACATCCATATATATAATGTGTGTGAATTTTGTATACTATTGCCTCTCTCAATAGGAATTCTAAAAAAAAGTATAATGCAATACTTAGCTGGGAAAAGTTTATAAATTAACGCTTGCCGAAGGTTACTCATCATGGAGAAGATCTATTCACATTTACCCTCTATTTAAAAATAAAATTGTGATACATATGCATGGGTGTCTCATTCATTCGAACATTGTGATTAAACAATTTCTCCACACCTTTAGATTAATTGTTGTTTTCTTTGCTGAGTTTACAGCTTCTGGTTGTGAAAGGAAAAAAAATA
The DNA here is from genome assembly GCF_902201215.1 of Prunus dulcis. NCBI lineage: Eukaryota > Viridiplantae > Streptophyta > Magnoliopsida > Rosales > Rosaceae > Prunus > Prunus dulcis. Next base: position 12,652,614 of record NC_047651.1, read on the forward strand.
TGCACATACATTAACAGATAATTTATTGAACAATATATACGAAGCATAGAAATGCTATAACAAGAGAAAAGGGATTAGTCTAACCTGGTTTCTGGCTTGTGAAACCAAGAGAGGGATCAAAATCAGCTCACAAGCAAGGCACGGCCTGATCGTCGTTGTTCTTAAGCCGTAGCCACCTCCTCCTATACGTATGTTAGAATGGCCTACGTCTTTAAAAACAACCCCTACTCTACAAAAAATTTTGATCCGCTATGCACGCCATCTTTCCTTTTTTCTTTTTTGGTCTCAACCATCCTTCTATTTATGCTCCAGAAAACAAACATTCCCACTTTCTCTCCAACAGTAGGAATTTTTATTTTTACTTTTGGTTTACCGTGCCAGCTGAGGCAAAAAAGTATGGAAATTTTTTCTTCTTCTTTGGGTTAAGGAAATATAACTCTTAATTTTTGTGATGAACATAAGTTATTCTCCGTTTGAATGAATGAATTGAAAATTATATAGAATTCTAAAATGATAGAATTTAGATTTCTGGTAATTGAAGATTTCAATGTTCAGATTTATATATGTCGAATTTTGTAAATGACAGAATTTTGTAAAAAAATAATGCTACTATTACCACATTTGTATACCACATTCTCGTACTATCTTGTGTGACAGACGAGGTGGACATCCACATCTGTATCAATTAAAATTAATTAAGTATTTTTTCTTTTTCTATGATTTATTGACACTATTTAATTGATGTGGCTATCTACTGCCATAT
>NC_047651.1:12653386-12756926 GCF_902201215.1 Prunus dulcis
CATAAGGTGGTATGGAAATGTGGTATACAAATGTGGCACTATGAAAATTGTGAAATGACGCCTATTTTGGTGGAAATTAAACTCGAGAATTTGATGTCTCAATTTCCATGATTTTTTCCACGCGTCATTTAATAAATTCAGCGCTTAAGTTGCTAAACAATGGAATTGTCAATTTCTCCTCTTAAATTCCCAACTTTTAGTTAAATTTAGAGTTATTTTCCCTCATCCAAACGGGGTCTAGCTAAGTGAAAAATTGCTTTGCTCGTAAGCCAGTGGTCTTAGGTTTGAACCCCGATGACATCTTTGTAGTGTGCGTGAGAAACCCTCTCAAACTTATGTCCATGTACATTTGTATATACACATGTATACACCCATGCACTAAGGCATGCACATAACTATCCGTATATGTACATTAGAAAAAGATGACCATTTTTTTCTTTTCCGGGGAAAAAGATGACCAGCTGACCCCGCGGATAAATTTGGTTGGTGTACCATTTTTCTCGCAAAAGCTTAAGTTGGTAGATTGAGAAGTTTACAAATGTTTCAAGGATGTATGACATCTGTTGTTGAGTCTAATGAATTTAAAGAGAAACTTTAATTCAGAATTTGCTGTAAGCTTGCCATAATTTTCCTACAAATCAACAAGTGAATTGATCAGTGTCTCCAGTTTTATATTTTCGAGCTATTTAATTAACGTATAAAGAGATGATAGCTGTAACTCATTCCTGAGCATTGCTCACGTACAATTCGGCCGAGTCTAAAGCGCACCATGGGAGCCCACGTGGAAGCCAAAAGTTGGAGAGGTCCAAAGTCCCTTTGTCTATTTAGGAAAACTCTCACCTTATAGAGAAATTTATAATAAACATAGTTTCTAGAATTACTTTTGAATAAATTTAAGGGTTCTTCGATCTTTTGAATAAATTTAAGAGGTCCAAAATCTCTAGCCGTGATTGAGTGTCCATGTCAGTCTATATGATTTTTCAAGCTCATGGAGTCCGATTAACTATTATTAACGGAGCACTAAATATAGTATAATTTAATCAGATTATTTATTTAGAAAAGAATTAAATATTTTATAATATTATAGATAAATAGACAGAAACAAATTAATATTATCTGATAAAAATTAGTCAGTATTCTCCAAAATAAATTAATAATATCCGACAGAAATTAATCAGTACAATCCAATGTACCAAATGAGCCTATAGTATTAGGATCACTTCTTTCCGCCCCATTTATCATTTTTGTAATAAATAATAATAGCTGTAGACTGCATCTTCTTCCGCCCCTACAAATTTAAACCAATATGGGAATAATTTCCATCCTAAATTTCAAACCGTCCCATAATTGATATTTAATATATGTATATTAAAACTAAATAAATTTTTTTTTTTCAATATTCAATAGCAGAATGTAAAACACTCCAATTGAATATAAGAAAAAAAATTAATAAACATCAAATTTTATTGATGATTAAACATAATTTACACAAGTATTGAGGTTACTTTTAAATTTGCCCCAAACAAAGTACATAAGGGAAGACAAAATAAACCTAGATCTAACTGGAAGACTCCCATCCTCGAATTTGGAGACAAAAGATACTGCAAGAACACAAAAAAAGAGTTAGACAAAATATTGAGGAAGAACAAGAAATACATGTTCATAAAAGGAAGAACAGTGGCGGTTTTGGGCAGGGGTTAGGGTTTTTTTAATTCCTTTTTTTTATATCAAAGAATGAACATTTCAGGGGTTAGGGTTGTTGAGGAAATATTAGAATTGGGATTTTGGAGGTGTGCAATTGGGTGGTTGTGTTTCAATATGCTGTAGCGCTTTCTTTGTTTTTTTTTTTTTTTTGAAGTCTTGGCCCAAAACGGCATCGTTTTGGACAAGTCATTTAAAAAAAATGCCTAGGACAAAACGAAGTTGGTTTTCCCAAGCTTTAAAATAATTGAAAAACAGAAGCTTTTGCGCAGCTTCCAACTTCATATTCTCCATGGGGTCTTCTCCCATGGCTGCAAGGGAAAACCAGTGGCCTCCAAGCTAAACTCAGGGTTGCCATGGGGTCGTCTAACCCCATTGACCTTATAGTGGCTCCGCCACTATTTTAAGATCCTGCAAATTTTATTATTTTTGAAAATTTTATGGTACAAACATTCATACATGAAACTACTATATGTTGTTTAAATTAATTAAACTACTATTTAGGTTCTTTAGATAAATGACTGTGGAAAGTTGATCAAATTTGTAAGAAATGAGAGTTGAAATGAGTGAATTTTTCTTTTTAGAAGAAATTTGAAGAAATTTATAAACATATTTTAGGTTTTTAAAAGAAAAATGAAAAAACAACCCAACGGCTATGTTTGAAAATGTTCTTGAACTTTCCAAATGTTATGACCCCCCCAACGGTTGAACAAGTTTTCATTTTATTTTATTTTATTTTAATAACATTATTTAAAATAAAAAAAAGGAATTTAAAACATCCCAAAACTTAAAATAAGAAAAATAAAATAAAACCAGTCAAATCAATCTGCCCGTTGTTTTCAGTTGCATGAAGTCCCACACCTGATTCATCCTCGAGTTGGCAGCATAAGTATTTTAAATTATATAACAAATTGGGTCTTAACCACATAAATTTCACAGTACATTGTAGATGGATTAGAGTGAACAACCAAGTTTCGGCCTTGTTCTTCAAACTGAAAGGGAAAAGACGTAATTTAATAGCTTCAGCAAAAAAACCCCTAATCAAAATATTTTTGCAACTCACAATAAATTTTGTAATATGTATGTTCGCATCTTCATTAGGCAGCCCACAAAAAGTAGGTAGAATTTCAAGCATATGGTGCTTGATCTAGAACAAATCACCCTCTTCTTGTTCAGGATACACAATGCAATTAGGGACATCATTGGCACCAGCAGCCAACAACTCTCTGAGTGGTCTGCCTGCTACAGACAGTGCTAATGCCATGTTACCCTTGTTGTCCACAAAATCCGCAAACAAATTATGCATAAAAGTGTCCTGCAGTGAACAGTCCCACGCTCAATTAATTTCTCGTCGCTGTCTGTGCAGTGTGCATTCTGATTTTGGATCAAACTGTGCAATCTGTGCAGCGCCTGATCTGGTCTGGAACTTTTTTTTGTCTTTTTTTTTTTTGGCAAAGAATAAAAATAAAAATAAAAATCAGAAAAAGTTTAAACAAAAATTATCTAAATTAATCACAAGAAGCCAGCATCAATTTCAGGGAACCTTCCAACCAAAATTGCATCAAGTTAATTTTCTAAAGATCCTAATGATGATCAGGCATTAAGACAATTAGAAAGTTTAAAGCAGTGATTAACAATTCAAAGTATGCATGCCATCAATCATAAGCAATTAAATAAAAATTACATATTCATGCTAAGGTTCAAGGCTTCACCCTAGCTTAAGAGAATTAGTTACGCATATTCATAATTGAAATCATAGAAAATATCATTCGAATGAATAAGAATAAAAACACCTTGAAGTTGAAGATCTTCAAGAACCCTCACAATTCTTCTCTGTCTCCCAAAGTTACGTGAAAGAAAAGTGTCCCAAACTAGGGCGGACTAAAACCTTAAATATTTCCTTAAAAACCAGCCGCACAATCTCTGCAAAAACTAGTCTCTTATTCCTGCTAGGAATCTAACTAAATAATAAAATAAAATAGAATATAAGAAGTCCTAATTAAGTGGGGATAAACTGCACAGAAAATGTCTAGCCATGCTTTAGCCTCAAATCTCCTCCAAATCCGGCCAAAAATAGCTTGTTTTAAAGATAAAAATGTTCTGAACACATCTCCAGAAGGCCTCGAACCCATCCGAGGTCACCTTGAGCTCCAAAAATGCGATTCAAGCCCAACACGTCACTATTTCAGCACTGCACATCGCTCTTTTATTTATTCGCCAGGAAACCACTGCTTGGTGGACAAATCTGATATTTTGATATGATCAACCTAAGTGACTCACGAAAGTCCTCCAACTGGAATTACTCCAAAATTCGTCCATTTGATTATGTTTTGCTCCAGAGGAAGTCGACAGTCCTATAGTGGAAATATAATTCAAAGTATCAAAATTCTTCCAAAATATTAATCCAAATATACTAAGAATAGGGTTAAACTTGTACTCGATTTACATTTTGGTCCCTCAATTAAATTATTTTTTCAAGTGGTCCATTAACTATATATTAATCGCTCTATTGGTTCTATTGTTACATTCTGTTAATGTTGCTATTAAATATGAGGGCAAATTGGTCATTTCGTAGGTTAAAAAATAAATAAATGCTGAAAATGGAATAAAAACAATGCTGAAAATGGAATAAAAACTCTCTCTCTCTCTCTCTCTCTCTCTCTCTCTCTCTCTCTCTATTCCCCATGGCCACCACCCTCAAGCTCCAACCCCCAAACCCATCCAACAACCACTCTCCACCCAAACCCATCCAACAACCACCCTTCTCCCCACCTCATCACCCGCCAACCCCACCTCCCAAAATCACAGCCACTGTCAATTTCTCACCCACCAAGTGCACTCTTTTCTCCTCCCACCTCACCTCCTCATCTCCCAAACCATCCAAACTCTTTCCCCACACCCACAACTCTATACCCACCACACCCAATCCCTCCCTCCACCAAAAGTTCCTCCAGAAGCTTTTAGAACCATCATCCGACGTTTCATAACCTTCTCCTTCTTCCAACCCACCAGCCAAGTTCACGCCTTTAGAGCAGCAAGTGGTAGACCTCAAGAAGAGGTACCAATATGTCCTTTTGATGGTGGAAGTCAGTTACAAGTACCGGTTCTTCGGCCAAGACGTTGAAATTGATTCGAGGGTTTTGGAGATTGTAGGGGCCTTTTTCTTCTGGCAGCTACAAATGGTCTGGGCTGTCATAAAAGGAGCCAACTGAAGAAAATATCCCCTATGTTTGAGTTCAAAGATTAGACCCCAAAATGTTTTCGAAAGGATAGTAGAGCCTCGGGAAACACCTTGGTTACCTTCACCAAGAAAAAATAATGGCTGCTTACAGATAAATTCTTAGTGCTTACAGATAAATTCTTAGCTTGGCATGAGAGACTTATGGCATAGGGGCAAAGTTTCCATGAGTTTAGCACTAAAGAGAAAATTAAGTGTTCCTAGGGGAAAGATGGGGTGTTAAGGTAGGAGATAAAAGGGTTTTGTAGAAACCTTTGGTTGAGAATGAGGGATAGAGAGAAAAGGGTGGCTTGAGTACTTTTTCGGCAGCTTGACAGAGGTTCTGTCAAATGTTAGAACAACTTGCCAAGAAGGAAAACTAAGGAGGAATGAGATGAACGAAGCACGAAAATTGCTAGTTTTGAAAGTAAAAGATGACACTTGCTCTCTGGTTGTGGATGATTTTCATTGGGTAGAAGATGCCTTATTTATAGCTGCTGGAAGCCATCTTTTTCCAAAAAACCCTAATGACTTCCATCTCATTTTTCCAAGTCTTTCCCTTCCTTTCTCCCCTCATCCCTTCAATCATCCTATTTTGGTGAAATCTACTCCGCTCTTTTGCACAAAATCAAGGATTTTCGGAGCTCAAGGTCCCTTTCCTACAGCTACCCTAGTGAAGAATTCCTATTTTCAGGTATCCCTTATCCTCTCTTTCCTTCCCTCTTTCATGGTCAGTTTGAAGAAGGAAAGAAATGGGTATACATGCTGGTTCGAAGGGTGGCTCCTTGCGCGCCAATATCTTTTGGTCCCTTGGATGTTTTGCTTGAAAACTTGTTCCTTCCCTCCCAGCAACCCTGTGCATGTATCTTCCAAGCCTCTTCCGTGGCTTTGTCTTTTAGCCAAATGCTAGAGCCTTTGCTGCTTCTTACTTCTAATTGTATGGGCCTTCTAAGATGGCAAGTTAATCTACCAAATAAATGGGCTAATCTCATCAAGTTTTGGGCTATATTGGTTAATTTTAATGGACCATTTTGGTTGGGCTATTTTGGTTGGGATATTTTGGGTGGGATATTTTCTCTCTTGTGCTCACCTACATGTTTGGGCCTAAGAAATGGGCTTCAGTTCTGAGGCTCCCAAGTAACCCGGAATCTCCATTTCTTGGCCCATCAATGGGCCTCATGATAACTTATTACCATCTATACTACAACCCACTCAAGCAAGCCCCGGGCATTTGAGTGGCTTAGGCCCACTTAGGCTTGTAGTGTGACATAACGATTTCCTGTTTTGGCATGGCATGTTGCTTGGCATGTTTTTTTAATTATGATGCTTGACGGGATAATTAGCATGGATTTGTAGAACTAATGTATTTTATAATCTTAATCTCGATTCCTAGCACGACGGATCATTTATTTGGGCATGGCACGCGGAGTGTGACTTGTGCATGGCGGCTCTTTGTGTGCTCCAAATTAGGTCTTTTTTTAATAATGTGTCGTTTTGGGTCAGGAATTTATTTGGGCCCAACCGTGAATTTTTTGTGACTCAACATTAGCCCCCTTAATTATAAGGGTCATGGGCAGGTGCTGGAATGGGCCGAATAATTAAACCCAACCCAAAAAATCAGATTTGTATTTGTAGGGAACCTCTCTTCTTTCGGCGTGCAAAATGACGGCGTGCCATGATTGGCCCCAACGATTATTTGCAGTTAACCGCCTTCTTTCTCTTTTTTTCTTTTTTTTCCTTTCTTTCTCTTCCCTTTCCTTCCTCTTTTCACGCACCAGACCCAACTTCTTCCTACTTCTCTTCTCTTCATTTTCCTTCGTTCCCCCAGCCAACTCAAACTGAGTGAGAGAGTGAGATCGGGTGGAAAACACCTACCTCCACCCGCTGGGAAAAGAGCCTAAGTCGATTTTGGCCCCGTCAGCCCTTCTTCCTTTGAAGAAGCCCATCCGCGGGTGCTGGAAGGGACCTCTTTGTGCGGGTTTTCCTCTAAAATTCTCAATTTCGCTCATTTTCTTGGTATATTCAAGGTCACCTGTTAGGATTTTAGCAAGGTATGCTCTTTCTCTTGCTTTCTTTTGAATTTATTGAGGAATTTGCTGGGTTCCTTTCATCCATGTAGGTTGCCCTTTATTTTGGCAGTCAAGCACTAAACCCTTTCAACCTATTTTTGTAAGATCCCACATCAACCAACGGAGAAGGGGTGATGTGCCTTATATGTGCACACCCGCATCCATCTAGCACGAGGCCTTTTAGGAGCTCACTGGCTTCGGAGTCGTAGGAACTCCGAAGTTAAGCGAGTTGGGGGCCAGAGCAATCCCAGGATGGGTGACCCACTGGGAAGTTGCTCGTGAATTCCCAGAAACAAAACCGTGAAGGCATAGAGGGGGCCCAAAGCGGACAATATTGTGCTACGGTGGAGCCGATCCCTGGGTGTGACAATTTGGTATCAAAGCCACTCTACCGTGTGGTGCGAATGTGCCGACGAGGACGTTGGGCCCTTAAGAGGGTGGATTGTAAGATCCCACATCAACCAACGAAGAGGGGGTGATGTGCCTTATATGTGCACACCAGCATCTATCTAGCACGAGGCCTTTTGGGAGCTCACTGGCTTCGTAGTCGTAGGAACTCCGAAGTTAAGCGAGTTGGGGGCCAGAGCAATCCCAGGATGGGTGACCCACTGGGAAGTTGCTCGTGAGTTCCCAAAAACAAAACCGTGAGGGCATAGAGGGGGGCCCAAAGCGGACAATATCGAGCTACGGCAGAGCCGATCCCGGGGTGTGACAATTTTGTTACTACCGCAATGATGTGGGTGTTGGCAAGGAAAGGCTCTCACCAATCTTCTGGGATTCCCTTTTCTTTGATTTGCTCGAGCTGCTGCAAAGGTACCAAATTTTGTGAGAATAAACCGTTGGCTCGGGTTTCTCTCCTTTTCCTTTTCTTCAATTTTTATCTTGCACCGATCTCCTTTATGTTCAAGAAAAGGCGGGACTTTGCATGATGTGTTTTCTCTTTCTTTTTTTCTTTTTTTTCTGTGCAGGTGTATACGTAGCAGGCAAAGGTGGGGCAGGTGCTGGAAGCCTTGCGTTTTCGCTGCTGGAACCTTGAAATCCTCCAGCCTTCTAACTTGGACAATTGAAGCTTCTATTTTAGTCTTTTGGTAAATAACTCTACCAATTTAAATATTCTAGGAATAAGAACCATGGTTTGCCACATTAGTAGTTAACATAATTTTTAACGGTTTTTCTAACTAAGGGAGTATTTTGAAAGGTTCCGTGAAGTTGGGATACTAGTCAAATGGTAGGCCTCATCATTTGGCCCACGGGCTCATGGGTCGATGGGGGCTCGCCCGGCCCATCGAAAAAAATCCGGCCCGGCCCGTTATGGGCTTTGAGATGGCCTGACCCGCCTTGGGCCGGGCTAGGCTTGGGCTTGGGTGTCTAAAGTCTGGCCCGGTCCATAGGTCCGGCCCGATTCAGCCCAAGAAAGCCCGGCCCGTTAGGCCCGCATACATATATAATTATGTATAAATAAGAGTTTAGGTTTATGATTATATCACTTAAATCACATATATAATTTGTTTAATTTCATTTACTTTCCTTTACTCATTCCTAGTTTATAATTGGATGATTAGCACATTAATTTGTATCAATTATTAATTCAACAATTATATATATATATATGAACAACATATCACATCACCAAATATAATCATATCACGAAACATAATCGTACCACCAAATATAATCATGCTTTTCTTGAACACATCACCAAATATTTGCATATTTATTCATACCATCCTTTAAAAAAAATATTTTTTTTGATACTTATTATTTTTTAAAATTATTTCTTAAAACGTATTACGATCTAATTATGTAATAACCTCAAAAATAATACTTGGTTTTATTATTTTTGTGGAAAATCTTATAAGTTGTATGACTTTATTGGGTGTTTTATGAATTTGGTTTGATGTGAAAATATTGGAATTAAGTGAGTTTAATCTCAAGTTTAGACTAAAATGCCCTTATGATTAAGTTTATGATATTTTTTTAATAAAGTAGGGCCCGTTTAGGCCCGGCTCGGCCCGATAGGCTTTCTCAAGCCCGACTCATGGGTCAGACTTGGGCTTTGAATTTTCTAAAAAAAAGGCCCGGCCCTGCCCGATATTTTCTCTCTCCTCTTTAAAGCCCGGTTCGGCCCAAGCCGATTAAATTTGGGTCGGGCTAGCCCTGCCCGGCCTATTGACGAGCCCTATCAAATGGGTCTTTAAAGGTTGGGATGAGTTTGTAATGACCCTTGTAGTTTAGGGGGTTTACTTAATTGATCCAAAAGACAATGGTGCTTCATAAATATATGCTACATTAAAGAATTTAGGCCAAAAGTCATTTTTGGTTCCTGTAGTTTGGCACTTCAACCACTTTTGACCCTATAGTTTCAATTCCGTCAATTTTTCCATTGTAGTTTCATATTTGTAACAATTCAATGACTTGTTAGTATTCTTGTTAGTTTCTTTAACAATGCAATGGACAATTTTGTCAACCCAAAATCCTTGAACGTAAAAGCTTGTATGAAATCTCCCTATTTCATATTAGGACTCGAAATTCAACTACTAATCCCAATTTTTTGAAGAACCTTAAATCCAAATGACCAATTTCAAGCCCTAATATGAAATTAGGGGAGTTTCGGACGAGCTTTTATGCTCAAGAATTTTGGGTTGACAAAATTGCTTCTTGCACCATTAAAGAAATTGATAAGAATACTAACTTGTCCTTGAATTGCTACAAATACGAAATTATAGGGTCAAAATTAACGGAATTGAAACTACAAGGTCAAAAATAGTTGAAGTGCCAAACTACAAGGACCAAAAGTGACTTTTTCGTAATAATTTATTTATTTATTGACATTAATGTCTCGTGGTTCTAAGTACAAGTGTAATATATCAGTAGAAAAGTATTATTTGGAAAAAGAAAAAAGACTAACTGGTATTTTTCATACAACTATCAAGACAATGACTAATTCATAGCTAGACTAATCATTAGTAATGATGGAAAATAATTTATTATTTTAAGCACCAATCCTTTTCAAATTCTACATAACCTAATTAGCTATGACCTAAAAAAAGTTAATGTAAAATTATGAATACATTCCAAGGTCAGGTTTTCGTTTTTAAAAGAGAAAGTACATTCTAATATAGTATCACATTTATACCAAAAATCCATAATTTCAAAACGTCAATCACCTTCGTTTCAATGACAATTGTATAATAACTTGAAGATTCAATATTTTTTTAGTGAAAAATAATATTATGTTGAAGAATGATTATAGGTATTTTATTAAGTACTTTTGGATTAAAAATAATGAATTTAAATATATTTAAAAGCAACTTGGACCAAAAATACTTAGTTTCAAAACGTCAAACACCTTTTTTTCAATGACAATTGTGTTAGGTTAGTCACCCAAGCATGCCAATTCGATTGAGTTTAACATTCATGTTTGAACAAACCAACTTTATTTTGTTCTAGGTTGTGTAATTAAAATGTAAAGAGAGTTGAAGTGACAGGGACAATGATGAGATTGGAACACAAATTATATATCTGAGTGTTCCAGGAAAATTCTCCATCAAGAACTCACATTTGATTTGAATATTTTTATAACCTATAGACTGATGAATTTAGCTTATAGTAAGGTTTAGATTTATCAAAAATTGGATTGAGAAGCAAATCCCTACTTGACAGAAAGCTTAAGATCCGGGAGATTTTACCTCATATCCCATAAGATCCTCGGTGTTCTTCGGTTTTTGGTGGACCTATGTCGATATCCTATTCCTTTGGCACATATATTGTCTCTGCCACATATCTAGGCGGGTTTGGTTTTACCTCATCTTGCTTAGCTGCTCTTTGAGGTGTTGCGACTTAGTTATGGTAGATCCACTACTTATTGGCGAGAAGAAGATAAATTGCTAATTATATTATGGATTAGGATTTGGCTTAGGACTGTTTGTTGTTCATTATACTTAAAGCGATGAACAATGAGGTGTGTTTATATAGGAATACGATGATGGATGTTCTTCATTCACCCTCTTTCTTTGTTTACCTATTCTCAGCCTAATCCCTAAACACCGCATCCATGTCCGTGTAGAGATTCGTTTCATATCACCAAGAGATATAAAATCCGTTTATCTAGGCCCAAAGCCTCTTGTAGCTTTTCAGGATGAACGCCTATCATGTTCTTATTGAACATACGGCTTTGCCAGCATCACTTCTCTTGGTGACGCTATATCAAGGTTTTATCCAAGCAGTAAAAAAGAATGGTCAAACACCACATTACTATATCAAAGTTTCTTTTATGGTTGATTATTGCAATATGTGAATCCTTTCAAATTTCCGGTAAGATGCTTGTAAAAATTATTGAACATTAAGCAACAAAGGTTTATCCAACAAACAAAAAAGAGTGGTCAAATACCACATTACTATATCAAGGTTATATTTTTTTTTTTTTTTAATTTTTATGGTTGATTATTGCAATTTCTGAATCCCTTCAAATTTCCGATAAGGTGCTCGTAAAAATTTATCATAAATGTTAATTCATTCTATATCATAGATTTCATGGCTGACTCATTCTTCACACTAAAAAATGATTCGCTTACCCAACTCTTAATGAATGCGGAAAAAGTAGTAAAAACAAGTTTCTAGAGTTTTCCCCAATTGAAATAATTGATAAAACATGGTCAAATGAAGGTTGTACGTCTAAGTGGTCCATGTACTCCAAACGGTGTTTTGACTTGTGAACGGCCGTCTCGCTTACGCCCTAACGGAACAAGGGGAATTGTTTTTCCTCCACCGACTGCACAAAAGCAACAAAGCTCAACAAATCCATGTCTGAGAAGAAGATAAATCAGTATTTGTACTATGGCTTACAATTTGGTTTATGACTTCTTGTTGTTGATTATAATTTAAGCAATGAGTAACGATGTGTTTATAGAGGACGGGGATGATGAGTGTTCTTCTTCATTCACTCAATTCTCTACTCACCTAGCCTAAACCTAAAACGCATGTCTATGTATATACCAATAGATTTAAATTGTTTATCTAAGTCTAAAGTCGTATATAGCTTTTCATGGTAGAAACTTGTTGTGTTTTTATTGGACCTAAAGCTTTGCTACAATAGAGAGGTGACGCCAACAAAGCCTTGGGCAATAAGGATTTATCCAACAAACAATAAAGAGCGGTAAAACACCACATTACTATACAAAGTTTTTTAAAGGTTGATTGTTGCAATTTCTGAATATTTCACATTTTCGACTAGGTGCTAGAAAATGCGGTCAAAATATTCCTCTGATTGAAGTTTTGCCAACTAAAATAATTGGCAAAGTCAGAGGAAAAATTGTTGGATTACCCAAGTCGTACGTTCGGAAGGCACGTTTGGGCTTGTTAGCACATTGGTGCAGTTTTAGGTTACTCTCAGATCAAGATTGGATGTATATCACTAGTCCATTACATATGACTCTTCTAGATCATATGAAAATGAGTGAGGTTGGGAACGTATAACCCTTGCCCTCGCCGTGTAAGGGTCGCAGTGTTGGATCAATCACTCTCCCATGCACTACTGATGCTTGGTTAGCAAGGGAGTTGGAGTCCACAACTTCGGACATATGTCATGTTGAATGGCCCACCCTTTTGCAATCGGATGCATGTTCTTCTCAAGTGGAAAAGTATGTGGCTTTGTGAGAGTAAGTTCGGCTCTCTACATTGGTACATCCCGTTGAGTTGTGGATGTTGTGCACGGGGTCGAATAAACTAATTTGGATAGTAACGGGTCTTGGTCAAATAAAAGGTGGCATAGAGGTTGGGTCATAGGAAAAGGGATTGAAGTCTATCTGGTAGTCAGCTTCCACTTCAGCTTTAGTGTCCTCAATTTGATCCTGGACTTCAAACGAACCCCAGTTTGGTCTAACCCTTATGTTCTCCATTTCACTATGTATCAAGGTGTCTCTATGAATTGCCCTAGGGTTTGGCTTCTGATATTTATGATAAAAGTGGGTTCTACTCATTCTACTTTGAATAAAGTATTCTACAAACAGATGGGGCACCTTAATATTAAGCTCTTCCGAATTCCCTCCATTAGAGCAGTCCCCCCCCCCAAAAAAAAATACTCACACGTTAGAGACGACGAAGAATTAGATAACGAAAGAAAGCACTCTGGTGAGGGATAAAAGTCTGACGAAGTGTCAGAATAAACATTTGAAGAATGCATTAAATACAACAGTGGGGAAAAGTTCATTTATGGCGCCACAAGCCCTAGTTGAAGGGATGATCGGTGACGGATGAAAATCCTGTGACTAAAGCTGAAACATAGTCTTTTGTGCTTGATGACTAGAGCTTTGGCATAAAAATGTTTAAACCTACTGAGCTTTTTGGTGGCCTAATACTAAAACTCTATGTGCCTTTTGACTTAATTCGCTGTGATAAAACGAAAGAAGATTACTGCTCTAGGTGAGAAAATGAAAATCCCAAACCAAATCGGAAAATCAAAACTAAAAATTGATGCCCTGCTTATTAAAGATGCGTACATTGGGGTACATGTTTAGACAAAGTCTTCACTAAACTATATGTTTAGTGTGTTCGGAGTACACAAACTGGGAGGATACCCCATAGCATGCCATGCCTTGCCATATTCAACGTAAGTGAGGCTATTTGAGCCTTGTCCTGTCATGCCATGCCATGCTTTGCGATATTCAATGGTGCATTATCGATTGGTTTATTAGTCAGGACTGAGCAAACACTGTGCCAAACATACCTTTACGTATACATAAAGAAACTTTACCGATGAGTTCGGGACTAAGGCTCTCATGCAACAAATATTACACAGGAACTTGTCATGAGCATTTCGGAAATGCTTGGCCAGTGCTATTATATTGCTATAATAGCCCTCTCTACAAATGTCACACTTGTTCTCGTTCTCTATATTCTCTGTGAAAAACAAACAATTTCATTAATAATTACATAGATTGACATATAGGGGGTAGATAACTAAAATGACTAAGATGGCAAGGTTACAAGACAGGATAAATTTTATACTCCCCTAAAAAAAGTCATAATAATAAGAAACAGAGTTCAAGTGTACCATCTCATGTCTAACTAGGAATAAATGGGACATACATACTGGAAAAATGTATGACTACGAATGTGTAATTGTGACTAAAATTGAAAACGTGTGAGAAAACAAGCCAAACAGAACATATAGAACAATTTTCCATCAAAACATATTGAAAATACATAGAAAAAGGGCTTAGCTGAAATAAGAACATATAATCGATAACAAGAATAGAGTTCAAGCACCACAATTCTCTACAAAAATCAAAGAATTGAATAAAATGATTCCCACCAAAGCTATAATGAGTACCTGAGTCAGTTGATCATATTCTTCATTTGTTGATGGTGTTCACTCATTGGAGCTCTTATAAAGAGCCTTATAGTTGGCTCACTTCTAATCCAGCTGTGGGAGTTGGTCCCCATATAGATTCTTCAACCATGCTTCATCCTTGTAGGTGTGAATGTCATACCTTAGAAGTTTACCATATAGTCGGATTTCGGTTATGGCACTAAAGTGCTTCGGCGTCATCATCATCTCTCCAATGTTATCAAAATGAAAAGTTTGTGTTGTGTCCCACCACCGTTCAACAAGGCCATGCAACAGTTTTTCTATCTCGATTTCCTTTTTTAAGAACCCTCATGAAGCCATCAATTTGGCACCCTAAACCCGATTCTGAACTTAAGGGGGGCAGTTTTTCTAACCAATTAGCGCACATGGTGTTGTGGCCACATCTTCTGACCATATCAAGATTATGTTACATTTCAAAAGCCATGATGAAAAATTTTATGACACGGAACTAAACCTATCTAACTACGTTAAGAAGTTTGAATTACAAAATCTAAGTGAGCAGATTTGGATAGTAACACATGAATACATTTACAATATAATGTTATCATGCAAAAACTTTGTCACAAATGCCATGAACTTATTTAACCATTTAATTGTGATAACTACTCAACTAACACCCTTTTATTCATTTTCATAACATGCAATTTCCATTTGGTTGAAGTATCAAAATCTTATAACCTTGGTCCAATATGAGGGGACGATCGGTGACGTATAAAAATCCTTTGGCTGAAGTTGAAACATAGTCTTTCATGCTTGAGGACTCTATATGGCGACCGACTCCTACAGTTGGATCAAAAGTGAGCAAACTATAGGGCTTTTCATAAGAGTTCCAATAAGTGGACACCATCAACAAATGAAGAATATGATCAACTGACTCGGGTATTCAGTCTAGCTTTGATGGGAACCATTTTATTCAATGACAAGAGCAGAAGGGTTTACCTTTCGTACTTGCCCACATCGAACAAGTTGAGGACTTCAATTGGGGGGCAACTTTTAGCAACATCGTACTGTAATATGGATGTGGTTTATGGAGGAAAAAAGGGAAGCATCAGCAGCTATTGGCGCTATTGGGAGGTGAGTTAGTTGGTTGCTTAATATTTAAGGTTGTATGATTCATTTATCAATTTGAATTATTCAACTTGTTGCATTGAATTGTTGTTTAGGTATGGGCTTCAGAGTACTTTAAGCATCCGACAACTATTGCATGGTGAGGGAATTGACAAATATTGCCATGTGCAATGAGTAAAATTGCCCCCTTCTTAATTTGGCATAGTTAAACATGCTCAAACATGCTCAATCGAGCAATAGGAGATTCACTAGTAGGTGACATGAGGAACATCTAAACAGCTTGCTTCAAACAAACACACATCACATTGATATCAAAGTCTAAAATGCACAAACTAAACATACAAATAGACCTGAACAATCCCTCAATGGCTAACAAAATAAAGCACAAGTTCCAACATATTTCCTTTGCTACAAAAGTATGGCTAAACCAATCCGATTAGATGGAAAACTTCATCAATACAATCTAACTCTCAACATGGAACACAAAACACAGGTCACTGAGCATCTAATAATACTTGACATTTGTATTAATCAACAAAACTCAGCTTGCAAAAAAGATTGATAAACAATGAGATATCTAGGGAGTAGAGGAAAATTGTCTTCCCCTATTGCATATTGAAAATGATAGATAAATTGACTTTTTTTTGCATAATGCATTGTCAATCTTATAGAAGAAACTATGAAGAAATAGGTGACTGAGGAATAACTAAGCATTATACAAGCTCATAGTCAAGATTCAAATGAACATACATCACATTGACATTTAAGTCTACTATGCACAAACCAAATGTACATATTACATATAAGTTTTCCATGAAACATTCCCTCAGTTTTAAGAAAAATAAAGCAAAGTACCAGAAGGTTTCTCTTTTTTACAAAGACTGGGTAAACTAATCACATTAATGAGTGAACTTTAGCAATACCTTTCATTTCTTCAAGCCCTTGTTTCTTTCTCTTAGCAACAGTTTTTGGTCCTTCAACAGTTGGCCCTTTCGGGTTAATTAAATGTGAGAGTAAGTCCTTCTGAGGAGCAACTTCACATGCTCCTTTTTTTTTAGAACAAGCTCCACGTGCTGTTTGAGATGACATATTTACTGCGATTTTTCAGTAGCTTTTGCCAAATTTGAGAGTAAAATCAAATCTTTCAATTTTTCAGTAGCTTTTGCATACCATTGTCAATCTCATAGAAGAAACTATGAAGAAATAGGTGACTCATGAATAACTAAGCATTATACAAGCTCATAGTCAGGTTGAAAAAATTGATAAACAATGAGATATCTATAGCGAATAGAGGAAACCATTTATATTGATCAACTGACTCAGATATTCATTGTAACTTTGGTAGGAACCATTTTATTTAATAACAAGAGCAGAAAGGTTTACTTTTCGTACATGCCCACGTTGACCTAGTTGAGGACTACAATTGGGGGGCAGCTTTAGCAACATCGTATCACAATGTGGATGCAGTTTATGGAGAAAAAACAGGAGCATTAACAACTATTTGTGCTCTTGGGAGGTGAATTAGTTGGTTGCTTGATATTTAAGGCTGTATAAATCATTTATCAATTCGAATTATTCAACTTATTGGTTTGAATTGTTGTTTAAGTGTGGGCTTCAGATTACTTGAAATCTCCGACAACTGCCTCATGATGAGGGAATTGACAAATATTGCCATGTGTAATCCGTTCTCTTTGGAAAAGATGGGTCCTGAGACACACTCATAGTGTACATGCTTTTACGGATACGTTGAGGTACCTTATGCACTACCAGATAATTTCCATTCAATTTGAATCTTCCATTGAATATTTATAGGAAGTTCTTGTTCATTTATTTATTTATTTTTTGTATTAGATCAATCAGATGTCTTGGGGACGAATGACAACCTTTTGTCGAATTACCTGAAAGACAGTATTGGTCCAACCTTTTACCAGCGAAGAAGTACTTACTCTTCGACAACTATTCAATATTCATTCATAAACTTATAAAATACAAGGATTACCCAACAACTAGTAACACAGACCCTCATTAATATGTTAATTATCATTATATATATATATATATATATATATCAAAACGTTGAATTTATATATGACCCGGCCATCTTGCCTATGGGGTGTCGTTGCGGATGAGGTCATAGTGCCATGATGAACAATAAATTTTATTGGGTTGGAACCAAAGTTTAAGTTTGACATTCTCAAGATCCCGCAGGGTCAACAAATTCCCTATGAAATTCAATTATCAAATGTAGTTTATGTAATTCATTTGCTGTAATCGTAATATGAAAACAAGATGTTGTATAAGCACGTTAGTTAAACGATAATACCCATATAATATCGAGCTTTTGCATGACTAACGGGTAAAAGTCGAAACCACAGCTGAAATGTTGAAAATTATTGGGGATTGACGTCACTTCTACACGACAAGTGCGAAGAAGCCAGGACTAAAATCAAGAGGTTGAGAATGACAAACATAAGTTTGAAATACATGTCACTAACATCTTCCGTTGTCAATCCTCTAAAGGTAATTGCGTTTTTTGTAGGAGGGTCGATAGCATATAGAGGACAAGGATGACATGGACATTGAACGCGAAGTCTAGATGCTCAACTGTGCAACATTGCAAAATAACAAGGGTTTTACGTATAAAATTTGAACCTTTGTGTTACGGATTATTCGCTATAGGAAATACATTTCAAGAGGAGTAATGAATCCACATATTGCGCACAACCGTCTCGCACCGTAAATAGAGCAATAGCAAGTGAAAATAAGATTCACAATGATGGATTCACCATCGACGGAGACGAGACTGATACATTGGAACCTTTAAGTGTTGGATCTTCGTAAGATGATGGCACAAGGACGCTAATTCAAGAACCCAAGTAGACACTAATGTCGATTTAGATCCTTTCAATGATCTTGGTCCACCCGAATTTCAAAAAAAGAAGCGTCATTGAACTCATATGAAACAAAGTTGTAACCATTTGACATAAACTTTTTGAACTTTAATACACATTTGAGTTGGTTATGGAATCAGAAATCTGTACTTATAAACTATTAGTCCACAATGTCAAGGAATGTCATAAAAGTGTGCCTTTGTTAGATGCAGTTAGTAATTTCTATTTATAAACTCCTATGTTGCAATGTATTTTGGCATGCAGTTCTAACAATATTTCTTTGTCAATTGACATCTTCATGAGTATAATTCCTAAAAAATCCATATACAAGCATCAACACGTATAAGAGATTGTCCAAACCAAGCAATTCCATATAATCATCCAAAACTAGTTCAAACATATAAATTCCATATCAGTTAAAAACTACACATAAACATGACCTCTAACAACATGGCTGCAAGCTTAATCTTGAAAAATTCTATGTTTCCAGCATTGCAATCCGTTAACGGTAGCTCCTTGCTCACAAACTTAATGAATTTCAAAGCAAACAACACACAGTCTCCCCTGAGAATATAAAACAAGAAACACAACGCACGATTACGAACTTGTTTAGAAACATATAGCCTCAGTATAGGTTAAAAGTACTGACACGTTGCTTTGTTGTGGAACAACGACAACAAATTCAATATTCTAGGGTTTGAAATCTGGCTGGTAATAAACGCTTAATTTAGCTACCATGTGGGGTAACATAGTGACAACTAGCATTAGTGCTACCATCCCCTCACCAGTAATTTCAGTACCCATGCCTACAACGATATTTCATACAATTAATCTTACAATTTCATTCACAAGTTTACAACTATAGTGTTAATGTCATGTATTTTTCTCTAACTTTATTTTGCTTATACATAATAAAAGACTATTTTTCTAGTTCCATTTTATTTAACGTTCTTGTTCACTATCTCCACACCCACTTTGATTTAGATAAAGTCGATTTGATATATACTTTTGAGGAACTGCCAATTCCATTTTAAAAATAACAATTGTCATTTAACGTCTTTCAATTGTCTAGTGCAGTAAATTAAATTATATGAATCTCATTGCATAACCTAGGACAACTATCATATCCTAATAATCAAACTAACTAAATTTAAGCTTTGATACATAAATACACATTACCTATTTCCCTACAAGTACTTAACAATTACACCTCAACCCCTCAGTTCTAATTTCATTTATTGGGTGGTAAATAACTAAATTTGATTTATGGGTGGTAAATGTACACACCTCACCTTAGTCTATGTGTTATTTATGTACATTTTCTTAAAATTTAGGGCTCGTTTGGGAGTGCATTTAGAGCAGCGAAAAACGCTTCTAAAATGGGTGAAAGCACTTCTGTCTTTTAAAAATGGTGTTTAGCAAAAATTGCAAAAGTGCTTTGGGTAAGATCTAAAAGCACTTGGAGTGGTTTTGGAAGAAGCACTTGAGATGTGCTTCTTCTTAAAAGCGATACAGGACAAAAACACGGGAAGCACTTGACTCATTTAATGTAACTTTTAAAATGTCGAAAATACCCATATTTTATGTTTTTAAATTCCAAAATACCCTTTCTTTCTTTCCTCTCTCTCTCTCTCTCTCTCTCTCTCTCTTTTTCTCTCCTATTACTTAAATCCAGTGCGTTCACATAAGCTATGGAGAGACACTCTGAAATGGAAAACATGGATTTAATCAGTTGTAAAATTTTGAATTTTGTATACAGAACTTTAAATTTTAGTAAAATTGAATGCCCTTTCCAATATTAATTTGAAAAAATTTCTCGAACACTGGAAGAACAGTATATATATTCAACATGAAAAGACAAATGAAAGTATAAAATTTCACGCTACACAATGAACCAACAAAGGAAGATAACAGCAGCATATATGCCTGAAGCCGACTTCCAGCTTGTGGAAAACGTATTATGTTCCTCAATTTTATATTTTATCCTTAGTTCACAAGAAACAAAACTTTATTAAGAAAAATTGACACAACACAAATACATTGAACCAGATGTCAACCTAAAAGACTCAAGAGAAAAAGATGAGAACAGAAAAGAAGACTCAAGGTAACCTTTTATTGTGTCAGCCAAACACTCAACAAAATATCAAAAGCGTTTTTTATGTAGTGTAAAAGTACTTTAAAATGTGATATACAAACAATAAACTACTTTTTTGTATCGGAAAGAAGCACTCCCAAACGAACCCTAATTGGATTCGAGTGGGTAAGTGTTATTTATGCAAATTTCTTTAAAATTCAATTGGGTTCGAATGGGATTATGGAGTCCAAAATAGACCAATGGGCTTCATTCTTGGACATTGGCCCATTATTTTAACATTGGCCCATTCCTTCACCATCCCCCTCTCAGTCTCTCTCTCTCTCTCTCTCTCTCTCTCTCTCTCTTCCCCTGGCAACAACACACTCTGACTCTCAGAGCTCTCTCCCTGCACGGAAATTCTTCTCTATTGGCCTCGCCAGTCTCAGAAACAAAAAAACAAACAGAGAAAATGAGCGAATTCCTGGACCTTGAATCCCAAGACGGCGTTCGAATGCCATGGAATGTGATTCCAGGCACAAAGCAAGAGTCCACAAACAGCGTAGTCCCAGTCTCCGCCATCTACACTCCGATCAAGCCCTTCCCCTCCATGCCCGTCCTCCCCTACGCCCCGCTCCGCTGCCGCACCTGCCGCTCCGTCCTCAACCCATTCTCCACCGTCGATTACGCCGCCAAGATCTGGATCTGCCCCTTCTGCTTCACCCGCAACCACTTCCCTCCCCACTACGCCTCCATATCCGACGAAAACCTCCCCGCGGAGCTCTTCCCCCAGTACACCACCATCGAATACGACTCGTCGCTCGAGAAACCCACCACGCCTCCGGTCTTCATTTTCGTCGTCGACACGTGTATGATCGAGGAGGAGCTGTCGTTTCTCAAGTCCGCTCTTTCCCAAGCTCTGGGTCTTCTTCCGGATCACTCTCTTGTGGGTCTCATCACTTTTGGGACCTTCGTACATGTCCACGAATTGGGTTTCTCCAGTGTTCCCAAGACTTACATCTTCAAAGGATCGAAGGAAGTCAACAAGGACCAGCTGCTTGAACAGATGAGTTTTTTTCTCAAGAAACCCAGGCCGACTACTGGGGTAATTGCTGGACCTCGGGACGGGCTGAGCACCGAGAGCATTGCCCGGTTTTTATTGCCGGCGTCGGATTGTGAGTTTGCGCTTAATTCGGTGTTGGAGGAGTTGCAGAAGGACCCTTGGCCTGTACCGGCTGATCAGCGGGCTGCCCGGTGCACCAGCACTGCGCTTAGCGTGGCTGGCAGCTTGTTGGGAGCTTGTGTGCCGGGTTCTGGGGCCCGGATTATGGCGTTTATTGGTGGGCCCTCCACGGAAGGCCAGGGTGCTGTAAGGATTCTTACCCATTTTTTTGTTGGCTTTGAAACTTGAGATATAGTCTCGTTATGCTTTTTGCTACAAAGATCATTGTTAGTAAGCATTAATGGGTTTATCAAAACTTATTAGGTAGAGAATTTTGGTGTGGTATGCATGGTTGATGGTTGGTTGGAAGCTTGTGGTCCATTTCCTATGGCTTGCTTCCTAAGGAACTTCTTTAGGCAACTTTCCTGCTAATTGGGATCACAAGAAGTCATGAGTACGGAATCTTTTTTTGCATACATTGTGTATTGTTTTGCTTTTTGGGTCCTTTAATTACTGCATTAGTTATAGGGGTCTTTGCAAAAAAGTGATTAGAGGAAGGGAAAAAAAATCAGCAAATGCAGTAATTGAACATTGGCAGTTTGTGATGCCTTTTCGGTAATACATGTTTTCTAACATTATTGCTTATGTAAATGGTTGCTTTGCTCAACATACATTAAAAATGCTTAGTAATGGAACGTACAGTTTGTGAGGCCTTTTTGGTAATACGTGTTTGCTATCACATTTTGGCTTATGCAAATGGTTTTCCTGAAAAAATGAGGTGGGGCAAAGGACATATAACCCTCTTAGTGAATTTTCCGTGCTTGATTACAAGGCGAACTACCTTGACCTACATTTCCCAACTGCTCACCTCTCACCTTCCTTCCATGGATATGGTCTAACAGTACCATGTGATAGTTGGACCTTTGTCTAGTATGCCGCCACCATGACTGTTGAGAATGTCATCATCTTTAGGATGCCGCATCTATATGCCTTGTTTTAGGAGTTTCTTGATTAAATTTATTTTTTCTTCAAAATTTAATTTAACAGGTTGAGATGGTGGTAATTATTAGGTAGCTAACCATGTAGCACTTGATGTTTCCTTTACAATAGCATTGTGACAATTATACTTACCTCTTTAAGAAATTATTGGTTCCATGAAACAATTTAGTAGTTATCTATATTATACTGAGTTTTCACTGTGTATCTTTTGTAGATTGTGTCGAAAAACCTATCTGAACCAATTCGTTCTCACAAGGACCTGGATAAAGATTCTGCCCCACATTTTCATAAAGCCGTGAAGTTCTATGAGGGACTTTCAAAGCAGCTTGTACATCAAGGACATGTTCTTGATCTTTTTGCTTGTGCCCTTGACCAGGTTATTTTAAAGTTTTTGCTTTTGCCTGTTATATATCTTTTTGAAATACAGTAATTTATAACTGACTTCTTTAATGTACATAGGATGTCAAGTTATGTCCTTTAAAAATAAAAATAAAAATCTTTTAGGGATGGGGATGGATAATATGTTCTTGTTCATTGATATGAAGGGGAAGGATGTTATGCAATGAAGACTAGTCCTAAGCGATGAGGACATCTTTGTCAAACCCATTAGGGTTTACAAACGAAAGAGATGGAAGAGGGAATTATTAATTAGTTTCCTAATTTATTTGTTAGTTCCTAGGTTCTCTAAGTTTTCCAGATTTCATTAGGATTTTCAGTTTTTCCAGATTTCAGTAGGATTTCTAAGTTTCCTATTTTATTTGGATTAGGATTTCTTTCCTAGAATAAGTTTAATTTTTCTTTTCACCCTAGGGTTAGATTATTATAAATACCCAGTCTATGTAATTTATTATGGGGTTGAGTTGTTGAGATATTAAGAAAAAGTTTACTTTCCAGAGATTGGAGACTACTTGGTGTGAAGCCAAACCCCTGGAGAGATTCCAGACCTATCCCTTTTGTTCTATTTTCTGTTTCCCATTGTTTTCGCTTCCGCTAAACTACCTAAATCTAAAATTCAGCCGTGTCCTACATCACTAAGTTAAATAATTTATTGAGCTTCTTGAGCTTGTCGGCTTGGGTTCTACAGATTAAATTCAGGGGTCTTATTTGTTGGTGTTTTATGTTGGTCTAAAAGTATTTCATGTTTCTTTTGCATGTTGTTTTCTCTTTCAGGTGGGGATTGCAGAAATTAAAATTGCAGTTGAAAGAACTGGAGGACTAGTTGTGCTTGCCGAAAGTTTTGGCCATTCGGTGTTTAAGGACTCACTTAAACGGGTTTTCCAGTTGGGTGATTATGAGCTTGGTTTGTCATCAAAGTACGTTTCTTGGGTAATCCCAAAATGGAAAATTGCACTTGTTCATTTTCAAATTTCATTATGAATTTTTTCTAGTAGTTTTAGAAAATTATGTAATGGTTTTTTTGGTGTCAATGTTTGTGTTTGTATTATACTTTAGCTTTCTTACTACATATACTTGATGTTTGTTATTTGTGAAAATTGAAAATGAACTCTTCTTGCTTGTAACCCTCTTTTTATAAGTAAGTCTGTTTTATTCACAAAAAAAGAGGGATAAAAGAAGAAAACAAGGGCTTTAGTTCAAACGAGGTCAGAAGAACAAGTCTTATATGATTA
Source organism: Prunus dulcis (assembly GCF_902201215.1). Classification (NCBI taxonomy): domain Eukaryota; kingdom Viridiplantae; phylum Streptophyta; class Magnoliopsida; order Rosales; family Rosaceae; genus Prunus; species Prunus dulcis. The sequence continues at coordinate 12,677,562 of NC_047651.1, forward strand.
GAGTAAAGGCTGTTCCTGACTTGGAAGAAGCACTTTGATACAAAAAGGCAGGGCATGCATATTACAACTCTTCAGAACTCCAATTGGGGCCTAAATATTCCCAAAATGCTTTTTGCTGTTTCTAAAAAACTTCTAGACAATAAATTTATTTATTTTTTCATTGAATTTTTGTGAGGGTTTTTTTGTACCTTTGTTTTCTTAGAATGTATATTTGAGATATGTATATGCCTTACACCATAATGTCTTTTTTCACCTTACATTATCTTGCATAGTTGCCTTAAATTGGCTATTTGTTTTTGCATTAATAACTTGCATTGTTTATATACCACTAGATACTGGTGGTACAGATGCTATTTTATTAGATACTTTCTGGTCTCGTGATGACTTTCTTGTTGAACATAGTTTCAGATCAATGAATTTAGGTGTGTAAGAATTGCCTTTTCATTTTAGCTTTTTTTCCTATTATTTATGGCAAAGTTTAATGCTTTTATGGCTCTGAAAAGAAAATATAGTTTAAGTTATAGCAAAATGCTTGATGTCACGACATCAACTCCAGTAAGTTTTCATATAATGCTCCTTAGAAGAGCAGTCTTATACTGTGCCAGATTGCCAGTGGACGTAACAATGAATTTAATTTTTCTCGTTTCTGTGTATGTTACAATGCAGATGTTTAAACTTGTGACAAATGTTAGTTGAATTCTGGTTTTTGATCTTGTTTGCAGCGGTATATTTGAGATAAACTGCTCAAAAGATGTCAAAGTTCAGGGCATTATTGGTCCTTGTGCATCTCTTGAAAAGGTATAATCAACAGCATTTCAATGATCTCTTTTGAGCTGGTTGTGTTTTTTAACCTTTACACTGGTTGCCTTGTGCAGAAAGGTCCTTTGTCCTCCGACACAGTTGTTGGTCAGGGGAGTACAAGTGCATGGAAGATGTGTGGCCTTGACAAAGCGACATCTTTATGTCTAATATTTGAAATTGTTAAGAAGGAAATCCCAGATGCCACTGTTCAGCCCACTAGCAATCAGTTTTACTTCCAATTTCTAACTTAGTATGAACTCCATGCTCTCAGATTCTAAGTAATTCTTTTTGTGTTGTGCGTAGGATTGAAAAAAAATATCTTTACTGATTACAGATATTTTTCTTCAGTTATCAGCATAGTAGTGGTCAAATGAGACTTCGTGTTACGACCCTTTCGAGGAGATGGGTTGCTGGACCTGGAAGCCTACAGGCAAGTTTTTCTGTTCAGCCTGTCCTCAATATATGCTGCATTATTTATTTTTCTTGCAAAGGGACTATTAATTTAGCACTTCAAACCTAATATTGTATCAGTTTTAATGAAGATATTTTTGATAGCGGATATTGACTTCTTGCTATATATACATATGTATCTCAGCTCTCTCTCTCTCTCTCTCTCTCTCTCTCTCGTTTAAATTATTGAATTGGTAATTTCTCATTTGCACATTTTGGCACCTAAAATTTCATTGCTTAAGGTTAAGGGTTATATTTTTAGTGATTATGAGTGTGAGTTATTATTTTTGTATGCATTTGAATTGGTACTGATGCTATGTGGGATTATATACTAGTTATTTCAGCTTCATGAATTTCGTTTTACTTTCCTCTACTATCCATTCTTTTTATAAAAAAAATTGTAATCTGAAACTACCATATACTTTAGGACTTGATTGCTGGATTTGACCAAGAAGCAGCTGCTGTTGTCATGGCACGTCTAGTTTCTTTCAAAATGGAAACTGAGGTAATCTTTAATACTACATGCTTTTATTTTATGAACTTAATCTCAGGTCTTGAAACCTAAAGTTTTAGATTGTGCTGATGACTTATGGCAATATAAATTTTCCATGTGAAGTTGATATGGCCAATTGCTCTATATCTACTATTCACTGAATGATCCTCATTCTCTTGTAAAGGATGCTGTATACAGGAACTTAAAAGAACAAATACATCATATGCTAATTTTATTTTTTAAGTGATCTTTTCCATTTGAGCTTTTGAGATTGTTGTGCTCCAAAATCTAATGCGACAAGGTGACTGGCAAAGGAAATGAGCGGAGACAAGCGTCACTACTAGATTTGCATTTACATATTTGATGTGGTGAAATTGCAAAAAAAATCTTATCCTTTTAGTCAATATATTTGAATTGCTGTCATGAGAAGTGATTTTCGTCACTCTAGATTTTTGTATCATATATTGTATTTTTTAAAATATGACTTGAATATGCACAAATCTTGTGCCATTTCATGAAATATTGCCATTGGTGGGTATCCAGGCAGAGTTTGACCCTATAAGATGGCTGGATAAATCATTGATACGTATGTGTGCTCGGTTTGGAGATTACCAAAAGGACAGTCCATCTTCTTTCAGCTTATCTCCACGGTTTTCAATCTTCCCTCAATTTATGTTTCATTTACGACGTTCTCAGTTTGTCCAGGTATATAGGTCCATATTTATTTCTTGTTTCTTCTAAAGTTCTTCACTTTATTATGCTATTGTATAGTTCTTGTGAATAAAGTCAGTTGAAATTGTGTTACAGGTTTTTAACAACAGCCCAGATGAAACCGCATACTTCAGAATGATCCTAAACCGAGAAAATGTTGCCAATTCAGTTGTGATGATTCAGCCTTCATTGATTTCATATTCATTTCATTCAGGCCCAGAACCAGCACTTCTTGACGTTGCTGCCATTGCGGCAGACAGGATTCTGCTCTTAGACGCCTACTTTACTGTTGTTATTTTTCATGGTTCAACTATTGCTCAATGGCGAAAAGCAGGGTATCAGGATCTGCCTGAACATCAGGTAATCTTTTGCTGTCATCGACTTGAAGTAAATTTGATGTAAACAGCATGTCTTTGGCTTGGATCTATGTTTCAAGTCTAAAACAAGCGAATCCTTTATCATTGCATGATATAAACATCCAGCTAGTCAAAGATTTAGATGCCTTGGTTCTCTTTGCAAAATTCCTGACCCACTTCAATTTTTTATAGACATGTACTTGATTATAACATAGTTTAGCGTTACAATTGGTTACTGAAGCTACTCCCTTGGGTTAGAGATGACCCTGCTTTCAGATAGTTGATTGTCTGTATACACACGTGTTAGCACTTTAACCTCTTGATTATTTTAAGATATATGCAGTCTTGTAATAAATGTTTAACTTCCTTTGAAATATTACCACTTAATTGTGTAGAACTATATTTGTTGCATATTTTATGGGGGGTAAAAGAAATTAAAACTATCTTAGAAAATGCGGTATTGCCTAGTCTCATAACTAACTCATATTTGGCTTGATGGTGTGTCTGTTGTCCTTGCACCCATATACCTTAAATAATTTTTAGTTTTAGTTGGGTGACCGTTTCCCATTTTAAATGCCTCCATGAATAAGGTCTATATGTTCAAGGGTAATATATTTTGTTGCTCTTATCCCATATAATGGTGGTTTGCAAGTCTGTCAGATTCAGTTCTGTTTTGTTCTGTTTATTTTTACTTCAAACAAATATATATTTTTACTTCAAAAATATTACAAGTCCACTAAAACAAATCTGTGGTTGCAGGCATTTGCTCAATTGCTACAAGCTCCTCGTGATGATGGAGATCAAATTATCAAGGAAAGATTTCCAGTACCTCGCCTGGTGATTTGTGATCAGCATGGTTCTCAGGTAATTCTGATGTTGTCTTGTAGTATCAATCTATTGGATGTTAAACCTAAAAACCTGTATTTCTGGTACAAACGCTGACCTTTCTTTTATTCCTCTCCCCTCAATTAAATCCCTGATGGTTTGGTTGGGCCCTCAAATAGTGATGGAAGTTAATTGTGGCATTACAGTTAGTCTCTAACATATTAGTGGGCCCTTCATTGTCATCTTGTTATTTTCTTATGAGCTGCTTATTTATCTTTGATGATTTATGTAACAATAAGAATTCAATTTCTGGCACCGATACTCTTGATACGCTACTCTAGGGTATTCTTGGTTTGAATCTATTGTCAATTTTGCTTGTTACGGCACAAGTCTTAGGAAAATAATTGCAAACTTGTGTTTCACTTGATACACTACTCTGGGGTATTTGTTATGCGGTGTGTAGAGTTTATCGTCACTAATCCCGTTCCTTTATGCAGGCCCGTTTTCTTTTGGCAAAGTTGAATCCTTCTGCTACTTATAACAATGAAGCTCCACTTCCAGGAGGGGATGTTATCTTTACAGATGATGTTGGTTTTGAAGTCTTCTTGGATCATCTCCAGAGATTAGCAGTTCAATAATGTACAAGAGGGTATCCTGCAGTTTTGTATCATTTGTTTTTCAATTTCTTGTACAGTAATGCATACGATTCAATTCAAATTTTGATATGGTTTGGGCTCTATATATGGTATACAAAAGCTTGTCATGCTTCTATATTGACAATAAATATATCGATTGATCAAATTAGAATATTTAGCTAACCATTGGTTGGAATACCTAGCTCATAAACAATTATCAATAGGCTCGCAGGCTATGCCACGAAATTGACTGTATTCTTTATGATTTTGATCAGTAACGTTGTCCAGATTTTGATCAGGTACTGCACTTAGATGATTTACATTGGACTGCCTCCCAAAATTGAGGTATGCAAATTAATACTAGTTCATCTCAAACGTATGTATTTTCAGAGGCCAATTTTTCTGCTCACCTCTTAGTCTACATTAGTCTCAGAGGATTTGAATTTTCGGGATTTCCTCAAGAGTTGCTTAGCCATTGTAGGTTTTTGTTTGTACTTTTGTACTTTGCTAAAGGATTAAACCTTTTTTCCTTAGAAAAAAAAAAAGGAAAAAAGGAAAGAAAAAAAAGAAGGCAGAATGGCCAAGAAAAGTGATAAGTCTCTAATAAGTCTCTTTGTGTGCATGTAACTGGTAATATACATTGCTTAAAACAAAACCATGTCTTATCAATTTACATCATACAGGAAATAGCACTGTTTTTACTCTCATCAAAATGTTCATGACAAACATTTTTGTCACATCACCTTATTAGTTGTAACACTACTCCATAAGTAGTTTTAGCCATGTACTAAGATCATATTTGTAATAAGAAAAAGGCTCCCACAGAGGAAATCTTAGGATGCATGATTCCTTCTGGGAGTTTGTTTGGCTGGCCAATAAGAAGTCTCCTTATGTTGGACCGTCATGGGGCAAAGATTTCGTATTTGTGCAACCCTTATAGCAGCTCATGAATTTAGCTATAAACTCTGGGAGAGAAAAAAACTTAGGTATAAGAATCAACTGTGATACAACTACATTTTTTTGTTGCCAGACCGATTCCAGACCGCGTATTCAGACATCAATGTGATCGATAGTCTAAATACAGAACAATCTAGCATCTTACTTTGTCAGACTGTCTGGGCAGAGAGCGTTTCCCACAAGCATAATGCATTTATATATCTAACACAAACCAAACCAGTTTGAAACAAGTTGTTTTACCTTCAATCCTCAAGAACTGCTTAATAGACTTTCTGGAATGATCGTTAAGCCTTTTACTCATTTCCTCATGATCATATTTGTCACTCTCAAACATATTTTCGTCATTCCTCTGCATGATACATGAGAATAACACATTAATAACTCATTATTCAAAACTTATCAAAAAATAAAAAATAAAAACTTGGCCTACAAGGTTTGTATTCATACGTTGTATTCATCGTACATGCTCTCAATTCGATCCTGCAAACTATCATCCAAATACTTCTTCAGCTCTGCAACCAGGGACTGCATACAGTGTGGCCAAATGAGCGGTCAGCGCAGTATGTTTTACTAACTAGTGTATATAAATTGTACCTATTACTTCAGTTAGAAGCATGCCACCAATAAAAAGGGAAACAAAATGCTTACTTGGAAAATGAATTCGGGGCTTACGCCATGCACTATAAGATTTTGAAGCTTTCCACGGATTATATATAGCCTGCCAAATGGTATGGAACGATTTCAATTTTTCTTTAGGAGGTGACAATTGAATCCCAACTTGCAAATGTTAATCACAACTTTAAACTTATTATAAAGAAATTAGGCTAAGCTCCATTCACAGCGAAGAATCTCTGTACCTCCGCCTCACAACATGCACACAAGATTCAATACATATTGTGACGCTAAGGTTATATATAACCGGCTCATACAATAATTTCTACCTCAGATAATTAGCTTCTAACCTACGATAACCTAGTATAGTACCGGCCCTCACTACATATTGAATTTATATAACAAATAAAATAGGCATGCAACTAGTCGAAAGAGCATACTGTTTTGGGCTTTGCTCTTCGATCATATTCTTGGCAATATCTGCAATGTTATCTTCCCAACCTGTCAAAATGACTTGATTTTCTTTGAAAGGATAGCTGCATGTACACCATTGCAGAGCACACCACCAAGCATGCGTAGATTAGTACAAGGAATGGTAGTATACCTAACTGGAAATTAGAAAAACAGATAAACCTAAACAAATCAAAAACAAAAACAACTTTTGTTTTCTTAATTACCATTTCTTCCAAGTAGCCTCGAATGATCGAATGGCTAGATAGAAATTGTTCTTAGAATTTTCAGCAAACCTTTCAGCCAATTCATGTGGCAAATCTATGCCTTCTTGCTTAGCTATGAACTTTAAAACTGCAACAGTCTGAAAATGCAGACAAGAAGCTTATAATCAAACTCTTTTTCAAAGAAGCCGAAAAAAACAAAAATGTTAGTTCCTCACCTCAGTCTTTGAAGGTGGTAAAAGCTCAACGACAGTGCAAAGTGATTTGATTGCCTGAAGCTTTGAGACATCAGAGCAGCAGAAGAAGACCTTATTACACCCTTTATACCTTTCTAATAGCCACTTTATATAAAGTAGGGCATCTGTAGATAGCTTGTCTGCCTCATATAAGATTATTGCTGCAGAAAGATAAATAATAGGCAATCAAAGAATTCATGAATTTAAAGTACTAAGCCTTAATTTCAGAACTAGGTCAACTTTGTGTGTGTGTTTATTTTTTCTTTTATACAGGTGATCCAAATATATACGTATATACCTCGACAGTTGTCGAGGCCGCAGGGCAAAGCTTTGTTGGTCGTCTTGTCCTGTGTTTCCCTCATGAGTTCAACAATCACATGCTTCTCATAGCCCTTCAGTTCAGAAAGATTCACTTCTACATGTTGAGGGGATTGCTTTACATGTACTTCTATACTACCAACCATTTCACCCTATGAAATCAAAGTAAAATAGAGTAAAAGGTCAAAGTGTGTTACATGCAGCAAATAGATTTCATAAAATATTGTTAGAGTTTTGTGTATAATGAGTGAGGAAGAAATAGCAGAGAGAAAGAGTAGAGAGCTAGACTCAATGAAACAGTGTATATTGCTATTGCATATTCTCTGCTCTAATAGAGCAAGCTCTGTGTGAGCTATAACTGTATGAAAGAATAGCTGGATTCTCTGACATCACAGAGAATCACAGCCTTACATCCAAAACTGCTCTCTAGGATTTTTACATGTGGCTACTACCACTTAACATGACTAATGAACACCTGTCTATTTTAGAACAAAGTGAATACACCATTTAGCTTAGAGGCCTAATTACATTCTTATCAGCTCATCACTTACATTTCAACACTCCCCTTTAAGTTGTGAGCTGATTTCACACCAAGTTTCTCTCTGAGGTAGCAGAAACGATCCTTAGCCAAAGCCTTTGTAAAGATATCTGCCAGCTGCTCATTTGTGGGACAATAGATCAAATCCACAGTTCCTTCTTGCAAAGCATCTTTAATAAAATGATACCTTCGATCGATATGCTTGGTTTTCTGATGAAACACAGGATTCCTTGTAATGGCAATAGCTGAAATGTTGTCACAGTGTAGAGGTGTAGCTTCGGTTTGAAGCTCTCCAAAATCTTCTAAGACAAACCTCAACCAAATAGCTTGCGTTGTTGCTTCAGAGGCACTGATATATTCTGCTTCAGCAGTAGAGAGTGCAACACAATTTTGCTTGACTGAGGCCCAAGCAAACACTCCACTACCAAAAGAAAAAGCATATCCAGAGGTGCTCTTACTATCATCCACAGAACCACTCCAATCACTGTCACAATAGCCAATTAGGACTGCCTCTTTTCCTTTCACATACTCCAGACCATAATCTAGAGTTCCTTTTACATATCTAAGAACACGTTTTGCTGTTCCAAGATGTTTGCTAGTGGGACAATGCATGAACCTTGCAAGCAAACTAGCTGCAAACATAATGTCAGGTCTAGTAGCTGTGAGATACAGCAGACTTCCAACAATCCTTCTGTATTGCTCTTCACTTGCCAATCCACTTCCATCATCCTTACTTAGTTTCTCTGAGGTAACTAGTGGAATAGATACCGGCTTACACTCATTCAAACCAAATCTGCTTAACAGAGTTGTTGCATATTTCTTCTGATGAATGAATATGCTTGTTGGTGTTTGAATTACACCCATTCCCAAGAAATGATGCAAGAGCCCCAGATCAGTCATTTCATATTTCTCCTTCATGTCCTTCTTGAAGTCTTCTATCATTTCTTGATCATTTCCAGTGTAGACTATATCATCTACATAAATGGATACTATCAAGATGCTTGCTTCACCTCTTGCTTTGACATAAAGAGTAGCCTCACTTTGGCTCTTTGTGAAACCACACTCAGCAAAATAACCATCAATTTCACTATACCAAGCTCTTGGCGCCTGTTTCAAGCCATATAGAGCTTTGTGCAGCTTGTAAACCTTGCTTTCACAACCCTTCACTACAAATCCCTCCGGTTGATCTACATACACTTCCTCCTCTAAGATGCCATTTAGAAAAGCTGACTTAACATCTAATTGATACAGCTGCCAACCCTTCTGAGCTGCAAGTGCAATCAGAGTCCGGATTGTGTCTAATCTAGCCACTGGTGCGAATGTTTCATTGTAGTCCACCCCTGGTTTTTGTGAGTATCCCTTAGCCACCAGTCTTGCCTTATTCTTCTGCACTGAACCGTCCAGATTTAGCTTAGTTTTAAACACCCATTTAACTCCAATCACTGGTTTATCCATAGATCTGTCAACAAGTTCCCATGTATCATTCTTTTCTATCATGTTCAACTCATCTTTCATTGCCTTCATCCATGACTCATCCTTCACAGCTTCTTCAAACTTCTCAGGCTCCATTGTGCACAGATTGCATTGTGCTAAGATATCATCCAACTTCCTCCATTTCAATGGAGTATGATCGAAGTTCTGAGTGTCTTCCAATCTACTGCTTGCCTTGCTTGATTCTTCATAGGAGACTGAGTCTATAGATATGAAACCAGAATTTCGATTTCCTACAGGTGTTTCAAACAATTCCACTTGAGAATTCCTAGGCTGCTCTTCAGCATTCACCATCACCACAGAATTTTCAGTTGCTTCCTTCCAATTCCATATTGCTCCTTCATCAAATACAATGTCTCTTGACAGTAGTAGTTTTCTAGTGACAGGATCAAACACTCTATAACCCTTCTCACATGTTGCATATCCAACAAACACTCCCCTTGTGCTTTTGGCATCCAATTTTTCTCTACTTTCTTTTGGTATATGCACAAAACATACACTACCAAATACCTTCAAATGACCAACTCCTGGTTTTCTTGTGCTATACGCTTCAAAAGGGGTCTTGTTTCTAAGAGCCTTAGTAGGACACCGGTTTAAAATGTATACTGCAGTGTGTACAGCTTCTGCCCATAAGTAATAAGGCAACTCCTTCTCATGTAACATAGCCTTAGCCATCTCTACCACTGTCCTATTCTTCCTTTCAACCACTCCATTCTGCTGGGGTGTGTAAGCCATGGAGAATTGTCTTTGAATCCCTGCATCTTCACATAGTTTATTGAATTCACCAGATGTGAACTCACCTCCTCTATCACTTCTAACACATTTCACTTTGTATCCACTCTGCAACTCCACCATAGACTTGAATTTTTGAAAACAGTTTAGTGCATCCGACTTGTATCTTAAGAAGTAGACCCAAATCATCCTTGTAAAATCGTCTATGAGCAGCATAAAATATTTATTACCTGCTAGAGACTCATTTTGCATTGGTCCACACAGATCCATGTGTATAAGCTCAAGGGGTGTACTTGCTCTCCATGCTTGATCCTTAGGGAACCACTCTCTGTGTTGCTTTCCCAGTTGACAGCCTCCACAGACTTCATTTACATCCTCCAAGTATGGCAAACCATGTACCATCTCTTTCTCCTTAAGCTGATGTAGACCTTTCAGATGCAAATGGCCCATTCTTTTATGCCAAATCCAGGTAGAATTGGATATACCAGCTCTTAGTGCAACATAGTCATTTGAGGGCAATGTCAATGGATAACACCTATTTTTCCTCATTTCCACCTTCATGATGAGATTCTCGAGAGAAGAACCATCATAGATACTGCACATGCTGCTTCCAAATACCAAATGATAACCATGCTCATCCATTTGGCCTACACTCAACAGATTTTCCCTCAAACCAGGTAGATACATGACTTCTCTGATATACTTTGTACCAGAGCTTGTGTCTAGTACTAAAGTACCCATGCCAGCTATACTTACAAGCTCCCCTGTTGGCATTTGCACCTTGCCTGTGACACTTGAATTTATATCAATTAACAGCTCCTTGTTCCCAGTCATATGGTTACTGCAACCACTGTCTACATACCATTCTCCATTTGCACTCTTCTCTGAAATTGCACAGTTTGCAAAAAACAGATTTCCTGTTACTTCTACTTGGCTTGCATTATTTGCTTTCTGCACTCCTTTGTTGGCAGTACAGTCCCTAGCCCAATGTCCAAATCTATCACACTTATAGCACTTAGATTGGCCCTTATATCTACATTCTCCAAAATGAAATTTAGAGCATACTTTGCATTGAGGCTTCACTCCATCTCGATGCACATATTGTGATCCATTTGAGGTTTGTGCAGCATCAGCTTGCTGTGGCTTCTGTCTAGACTCCCATGGTTTGTTAGGCTTCCAATTCTTCTGAGACTTAGTAGAACCAGATTGAGTACCATTCTTGTTCTGCCTTTTTGTATCGACTGAGAAAGAGCCAAATGCCTTCTCAGCCATGTCCACATTATGCATGTCAAACCGTTGCTCTTGACTTTTCAATATTGCAATAACCTCATGCAATTCAATAGTCTCCAAGCTCTTTGTATTTTCAATCACCAAACAGATGGGATCATATACTCTACTAAGACTGATTAACACCTTTTGAACCAGCCTCTCATTTGATAACACTTCTCCAAACGTTTTCATTTGATTTATCAATTCATTTAATCGAGTAAGATATGCAGTTAGTTGTTCACCTTCACGCATTCTCATATACTCAAATTCTCTTATGAGATTCTGAAGTTTTACAGATCTGACCTGATCACCTCCATGATACTCACTGTAGAGAAGACTCCATGCCATTTGAGATGAATCGGCATTTGCAATCCGAGGAAAGATCTGGTCAGAAACTGCATTTTGTATAATGCCGAGAGCCTTTGCGTCCTTCATGAGCACAGCAAGTATCTCTGCATCAGCTTCTTCTGATGATTCTTCAACTTTTGTTGTCTTCTTCTTCGAATCAGAGGTTGAAATTCCCTTTTCTACCGGACTCCATAGCCCAAGAGATTTGAAGATCGTCATCATCTTAATCCTCAAGAACTCGTAGTTCTCACCGGAGAAGATTGGAGTTCGTACTTCTGAACTTCCAGATCCAGCCATCCTTTGGTCTGAATCAAACAAAAAATTTTCTTCTCAGATGCTCAGATGAGCTTCGATTGAGCTCAGTGATCTCACAGATTACGCCCAGATCAAAAGACCAAACCTGGCTCTGAGGCCATGTTAGAGTTTTGTGTATAATGAGTGAGGAAGAAATAGCAAAGAGAAAGAGTAGAGAGCTAGACTCAATGAAACAGTGTATATTGCTATTGCATATTCTCTGCTCTAATAGAGCAAGCTCTGTGTGAGCTATAACTGTATGAAAGAATAGCTGGATTCTCTGACATCACAGAGAATCACAGCCTTACATCCAAAACTGCTCTCTAGGATTTTTACATGTGGCTACTACCACTTAACATGACTAATGCCTAACACCTGTCTATTTTAGAACAAAGTGAATACACCATTTAGCTTAGAGGCCTAATTACATTCTTATCAGCTCATCACTTACATTTCAACAAATATTAAGATCACAATTGTGGTGTAAATTTTGTAATAGGGTGATTGAATAGACATTAAGTAGGAAGCTTGATTAAGTGTGTACTATGATTAATTGTTCAATGTTCTGAAATCAATTAATAAAATAAAGCAACTTGAAACTAAACTACCTTCAAGTTAAATGCCTTGAATTCCTCCCTGGCCTGAGAAATTCACGGAACATGGAAAAATATAGCATTAATACAAATTTTAAATAAATTAAGAGGAATATAGTGAATCTTATCATGATACTTTACATGTATTGTGTCACGACCAAACGCCTCGCGAAGCATAGCCCAGATCATTGTTCTCTTCCCAACGCCCGGTGGTCCTTCAAAGATGAAATGCCCACATGCTCCTCCTCTGGCCTGTATATTTTTATTTTGAATGCATAAATTAATGTATCATACACAGAAAAAAGAAAGTACATAAAAAAGAATCAGGGTTCTTGATGTGTGCTGTTTATGCATACCAAAGCCTGCAGCTGAGTTGCTTTGTCTTTATTGCATATGAAATCTTCTAAGCACAGAGGTTGGTATTTGTCTGCCCACGCATACTCCTTCTGAGCTTCATTCATCACCTTTATTTCGTTTTTTGGTCTAGCTGCTGCTCTAACTCTCTCCCTCAATGGCTTCTCCTTGTTATATTCATTGCTACTCTTCATGACCTCTTTTCTCTCTATGCTCTCCTCCACCAAAGACGTCTCTGAATTCTTCGGTGAAGCATTAACTGTTGAACTCGTGGAGGGTTTGATCGCGGTGTACATTTCAGGCTGAAGATTCTTTTTGTACTCCTTGGTTCTAGAACCAAGGCAAGAGCTCCACTCTCGCACTTTGAATCCCGAAAAGAAGGTGGAGATTGAGGTCCAAGTAACAGCAGAGTTGTTGCTTTCGTGCCCGGGAGTATTAGCAATTGGATGCTTAGGGACAATGATGCTCGGATACGTCAGTCCCCTGATGTAATAGGGACTATACTTGGAGCTTCTTTCATCATCAATCTCATTCTTGTAATAGTCGTCCAGACTAATTTGCCCTACCCTCTTGTGATGGTTGACCACATTTTCCGCAACAAGTGTCTTATTGTAAACCTCGAGGCTTTGCTCTGTCAATTCTGAATTCCCCCTCCTCCCAATAAGTCTTCTTATTTTCCTGCCCCAAGAGAGCTTGACACTCGCGATTTTCAACGTGGGAGCTGAGCATGCAGACCGGTTTGCAGGGGGGAGGTCTTCTGGGAGAGTGTACTGAGAAGGCCAGGTTTTCTTGAGGCGTGGGAAGGAGGAAGAGCGGGAGATTATTGAAGGGCTTGACATTGTGTTGCAGAGCTGGTCTGCAACTTCTACTTGGTATCTGATGACATTATGACGACGAACTGGTGGATTTTTGGATTTGTGATGGTGATGGGTTCTGACGTGAGATGATTTTGGAATTCTGGATGGAAACTACAAAGAAGGTCGATGAATCTCATGAAGAAAAATGACTTCATGGCGTGATGAACTAGATTCGAGGGGTCAAATTAAACATGCAGCAGCCGAATATAGTTATATACTAAGACTCAATGAGCAAATTAAATACAGGTTTCTGACAATTGTAAATCTTCTTTTTGTTACTTATTGTTTGGGAGCATATGAGCTTTAAACATGCCAGACATTATTATTATTATTTTAAATTTCTAAAAAGAAAAAGAAAAAAATTGACCTCTTGTGATTATCACAACATTATTATCAGTACACAAGTTTTTTCTTTTAATTAGTGGGTTTGATTTCAACTTTCGGAAGAACAACAGGGAAAGTCCAGTGCAAACCAAATTTTAAATGTTATCTTCTGCAGAGAGATGAAATTGTGTCCTAAGTAGATTCTACCGTTTGGTGTAAACATAGAACTAAATCCAGAATGCTTTATTGTCTCCATATTCCATCCACATTTTCCACAGGCCCAAACAATTGGCCTGCTAGCTAGCTACCCACCAAAAAAAGATAAAAAAACCAAAGTGCAGCCTAGTTTTGCATACTCTTTCATTTGGGTTTAGAATTAACTATTGTTCCCAACAATAAAACATTATTCATCGCCAAAAAGGTCTAGTCTAGTGAAAAAGAGCATTGACTTGCACACCAGAGGTATAAAGTTTGAACTTCCATGGCATCTTAGTTGTGCGTGTGAAAAACTCCTCCCCTGTAGTTTACACTATCACTTGTACTAAAAAAAAATTACATCATTCAACAGTGAATCTGATGCTTGGCAATTTTTTCATGCTTTATCAACTAACCACACAATCATAGGAACCATCATCACTCAAACCATGTGAATTTGCAGGCTAAAGCAATTCACATATCACAAGCCTGTGAGGCCAACTAGGATGAACATTATAAACAGTTGCAATAATTAAATATTAACTAGTTGGATGCATATATATAACCAAAGATGATCACAGTTCTCAATATGAAATGCAAAACATGCATCACCGACGAGCATATGAGATTTTTAGTATGAAACGCATAACATCTCAGATTCTCAGTAGACCAATTCCCTTGGAAAGCATTCAAGTTACCTTAACCATTCAATCAAGAACAATCAGCTTGCAAATGAGATTGAAAAGAAATATGAAATTTCCCTATTCTTAATTTGGCATAGTCAAACATGCTCAATCGAGCAATAAGTGATTTACTAGTAGGTGACATGAGGAACATTTAAACAACTTGCTTCAAACAAACACACATCACGTTGGTATCAAAGTCTAAAATGCACAAACTAAACATACAAATAGACATGAACAATCCCTCAATGGCTAACAAATAAAGCACAGTTTCCAACATGTTTCCTTTGCTACAGAAGTCTGGCTAAATCAATCAGCAAAACCCAGCTTGTATAACAGATTGATAAACAATGAAATATCTATAGGGAGCTGAGGAAAATTGCCTCCCCCATTGCATATTGCAAATGAAAGATAAATTGACCTTTTTTGGCACACTATATTGTCAATCTCATAAATGAAACTATAAAGAAATAGATTATTGAAGAATAACTTAGCATTATACAAGCTCATAGTCAGGGTTCAAACGAACATACATCACATTGACATTGAAGTCTACGATGCACAAACCAAATGTACATATTACACATAAGTTTTCCATGAAACATTCCCTCAGTTTCAAGAAAAATAAAACAAAGTACCAACAGGTTTCACCTTTTTACAAAGATTGGTTAAACTAATCACATTAATTGGTGAATTTCAGCAGTACCTTCCATTTCCTTCACGTTCTTATTTCTTTCTCTTAGCAGCAGTTTTTGGTCCTTCAACAGTTGGCCCTTTTGGGTTAATTAAATGTGAGAGCACGTCCTCCTGAGGATCAACAACTCCAAGTGCTGTTTTTTTTTTTCGAGAACAAGCTCCACGTGCTGTTTGAGATGACAGATTTACTGCAGTTTCAGTAGCTTTTGCCAAATTTGAGACTAAAATCAAATCCTTCAATTTATCAGCCATTTCAGAGAAAGCACGAGTCCCATTCTCATACTACACCAACCAAAGCATTCAAAGAGTCAGATCACCCCACTAATTCGGGGAAAAGTACAAAGGTCTATAATGCAAAGAACATAACAAAACTCTCCTCTTTTTTTTTTGGTCAAGAATAAAACTCTCCTTTATTTTAGCATATTTTTACTTACCTTTTTTTTTTTTTTGGATTACAGAGTATATGTAGTTTAGTAAACTACAATTTGTTAATCCTACTTGTATGATGCAAACTTAATAAATTAATATGAAAACTGACAAATCCATAATGGCCCACAAATAGAAAGAAAGCAGGGATGCACACATATAAATTTAAACTGGAAAATAATGTCTATTGTTATAGATACAAGCTCAAGATAGCAAAGTTAATTGACATACTGCTTCAAGTTTGGCAAGAGCAACTTCCAACTTCAAAGAAAGTTGATGGTTTTCAGTTTCTAACGCCTTAATCTGCATATAAAAGGAAATAATATAAACCTTGCAGATTAGACAGATGAAAAAAACATGATTGTACATATATTAATGAGAATAACCTTTTGGGAATCTGCATACAAGCTTTTGTACATTGAAGCTGGGCTTTCGCAGAAGTCAGAGTTTTTATTCCTTGCCTGATTTCACAACCAACCGTAAAAGAACATAAAAAAAAAAAGGCTTCAAATAAGTAATGCAACTGGATAGAACTAACTACACCCAAAAGCTAATTATCTTCCTGGAAGAATGCATTACCTTTAAGTTCATTGTATCCAACAGTTGCACAAGATAGTTAACTTTTTCTTCCAAGCTTTTCTCCCCTGAGGTTGACCCGTGCATTTTATGAGCAGGCTGCTCATCTTCATTTTCACCTTCGCTAACGGTTGTATCTTCAATCACATGCTCCATATTCTGATTTTGAGTAGGCACAATACTATCTTGGATACGTAAAGATCGCCTAACAACAGCATCAGAGCGCTTTGGCCTTTTCCTAGATGTGTTGGTACCTTGTTCTTCAATTGGAAGCTTTGAGTTAGTTTGCTGTATCATCTCCAAACGTGGAGCTTCAGGAAGCTTTGAGTTAGTTTGCTCTATCATCTCCAAACGTGGAGCTTCAGGCCGCGGTTCCACTCTTTCAGATGAGGGATTTGTGCCTTGAGGCTTTGATTTGAATACCATGATCAATAATTAGTAAAATGTAGAATTAAGCCAAAAATGTTCGATCTATTTCACTGTCTACTCAAAATAATAGAAGCCACTTTCATTGAAGGTAACAACATTTCTGATCAAAGCAAAGCAAACAACAAATGCAACAGCAAATGTATCAAATTTAAAGCCACAAAAGCACACCACATCCACGCATGCAGAGGCAGAAGCAGAAGCAGAGGCTTCACAACGATCAATGATTTATATACACAGCGGATCTTGTAAAATATTACACAAACTGAGGAAAACAGATTTTATTTTTCAAAACAAGAACTTCAATTAAATACAAGATTTCCATTAACCTTTCACACAGTTGCTAAGTACCTTGACAATGCCTCAGCCAAAGAGCACCAAATTGCATTTACAATTGCAAATATAAGAAATTACTGCAATAAAAAATTTAAATAAATAACTAAAAACCATATAATGCTAGCCACCATGAACACTCCCCATGAGGCCAGCTTGAAACATGACATTTCACAAAGACAGGTGAAATAAAACAACTAAGCCATAACAACAAAATAGTCAAGACAGCTTGAAAAAATACAGAGGATGCACAACAAAAATGTAGCATGGGTTTAAACACAAAAACAAAAATAAAGTGTTGGTGAAATTTTATCTATTTTTTGTATAAAGGGGAGTTTACCATGTGAGCCATTTCTTCGTTCCTTGAAGCAGCTCTCCTACCCATCTTTCTCCCTGTTTTCACAGATTGAGCAAGTCTGCGTCTGGTTTGGGGGGGCATTGAGGAGTGGTTCGAGAAGAGGAGCACTGGAGTGCAGTAAATATGACTTTATACGTGGCAGTATAAGATTTGTCCTCGATGCTCTAAGTTGTCACATCAAATTTGTCTCTATGTCTTGGAAAGGTAAAAATGGAGACAAGGAAAGGTTGTTTTCAAATTTTTTTTCCTCAGCGGTATTTATGGTATGGTTGATTTTGTTGAAAAAATAGGAGAACGTTGGATCAACTACATAAACTTTTGGGACAGATGTCCAATATTGCATTCGAGTTCAAACTCTCTCCCGCATTTTGGGGTTGATTTTTAACTTTTGAGTTTTTATTTTGGTTTGTGTTGGGCCTCTCGTGATGGTAGAACTATGTAACTTGATATGGTGCAAATCATGTTTTTGAGCCCATCACAAAGTGTAGTTTCATAATCCGATCATTTTTTACCCCAAAAAAAAAAAAAAAAATTATATACTTTTAGTTTCCATTCAAATATAGGTCACGCAAAAAGGACTCACTAATGTAATAGTTTTGAGTAAATATTTTTTCAGAAAAGGTCTTGAGTTCAAATCGTTGTATTCGTGGTGTGTGCGAGTTTAATATGTTAGTGGTTTGGAGTAAATACTTTTTCAGAAAAGGTCCTTAAATGATCTTCGGATGAAAACTTTACATCATTTAAAAAAATTGTATCTTGCGTATGCTTGAAAATTTCTATTGTATCACTAAATTGGATTAGATTGTCCTTAATTACCAAGTAGAGTAGACTGAGTAATAGGATCCATGGCTTTGCTTTGATGCCATATCAAGTGCCGATATGAGTTTGCTTGATTCTAAAGTCCTTTAACCAAAACAAATTTCTAAAGTCTGCAGGTTGGAGCAGGGCTTTTGTACTTTGGGCCCTTTTGGGGCTTATGTCTTTTGCTTTCTGCTTAATCTATGAGTTAAAAAAGTTTGATCCTTGTACCCAAGTACAAGCTTTCTCTTCCTTGTTGAAGAGCTTATAAAAAGAAAAACAGCACATTGGGCCCAAGCCAACCCATATAAACTTTATGAAACAAAAGGTCGACCAGCACTTTTATTAGCATTGAAGATCTACCAACTGGTATTGTACTTCCCAAACATACTTAGGTTGAATTACTTCTCTGATTCAAAAGGAGAAGAAAGAAATACAATCATCGATATTTGGCACATCTTTTGTGAGGCAAATATGGTGGCAGACTCTTTAGCTAATCATCGAGACACTTTAGATAATCCTTCTACTTAGTTTTCTTATTTACCTTCATCTATCTCCTTAAAAAGTTGTGCACGATATTCGGAACCGTGATGTAATTTTTATTTTTTTATTTTTTTTTTGTTTTCAGGCAAAAAAATAAAGAGATATTTAGTTATATATTCATTCGTAACACTAGTAAATATAGATAAATCCTACACCATTTAATTTTTATAAACAAACCTTAAAAAAAATCCAAAGAATCATAGCTGGCCTTATTGAATTTAATTTTAATTATTAAATTACTTTAATGCCTTTATTGAGCGTTTTGACTTTTTTTTAATGAGATTTTAAGGTTGAGCTTGTTTTAAGAAATTGATGAAAGTTTTGTAATTTATAGGAAGTTCGAAGTCTCTTTGTTATATTATAAATGAGTTTTTGATGTGTTTCTAAAGTTCATTTTATGTAGATACAATTTGGGCCCTTATATTGAGTATAATAGTGAATCTCTCAAAACATGATTCATATAAACAACCCAAATGGATATATAGTCTTATTTTCCACTTATTATATATATATACATCCATCTTTTAGCTAGAATGAAAAAACAAATGGCCACTTTTATGTGTTTGAATGAACTCTTTGATTCTTTGGGTAAAGTTAACATCCTCCATTTTCATATTATAAAGTTTCCCAACAACTTGAGGAAGAAAAACATGGTATAATTATTCTAATAATTGACCTTCAAAATTCAAGTGCACGTAGGAAACATAAAAAACCAAACACAACCTTTTAATTTGTAGAATCCTGAAACCAGGTAATTATACAAAGTCATTGACCTTGTTACTTTTCTTGTTTAATATCTCTTATATATTGCTGGAAACTATAAGATAAGAGAACACAAAAAAAAAATTGTTACTTTGTAGTAAGATGATCTAAGTTAGGCCTTTAGTCTTCAAATTTTGATTATAAAATACATAATTATGAATAATATACTAGAGATGTTCTTGTTCATAAATGATTGCCCAAGGAATCTTCCCACAGGTGAGGATTTTCCATCATGTCAAGTCTTGTTAATCACTAGATTAAGGATATTTAAACTAGAAAAAGTGCTTATTTTAGCATACTAATTTGTTATGTCAATTCTGTGTTCCTTTATAAGAAAAATAGTAACGGTTTGGTTCATTAGGAAACTAGATATATGTTAATATATTTCATCTTCAAAGGGTTATGAAAAAAAAGTATGTTTCATGTATACAGTTGATCTCATTAACAATTGGATAAAAAAAATTACAAGCTCTGTGTTTTTAATTTAAAAGCAGCCAGCACTTAAATATAATGTCTGACCGAAAGTGTAGTTGATTATTATTTAAGTATTATGATTCGGAGTATGGTTAGCACTAATCCGTCGTGCACATGTAGATGACTGATAACTGTTGATTGATATTCAAATTTCAAAATGAATCGCACGTTATACAATCATTCACAGTCACTATAATTGCTTGAATCACTTTTGTTTAGAAATGTTTTTGTAGAAAACACTTTTTGCTTAAAAGCGCTTATGCTGATAGCATTTTTAATTACTGGAAATCTATAAATTTATATTAAAATTTGAGTTTTTTTAAAAATAAAAAACATACGCACTTCGAGTCAATTCTTATGGAATCACCAATTAGACACATCCAAAATACCTTAAATAACGTATGTAACTGAAAAACAAGTTAAACTATTTCCGGTAACACTACCAAAACATTTTCCTTTTTCTGAAAGTGTTAATAAAACATGTAAAAACACTTTACATGTTCGCAAATAAATGAGGTTTGAGATGAAACAAATAAGGACATATAAAAAATGACACATACAATCTATTAGAGAAAAAATAAAGAAAAAAACCGTCACATAACTTAAATACAGAATGTAGAAATTGTAATGACTTTGATACTTGGTTGTGGTTAGAGTTAATATTATAGTTGTGTAATTTTATTGTGAGTGTCTTGATCCGTTATAAAAGTACTTCATAAATTTCATATCGCTTCTAAATAATACCACTAATAATAAAAAAATCGAGTGCTATTTGCTTTTGAGAAAAAAAAAAAATTAAAACCTTGGACTTGCTTTAAAATGGCCACGAAAGTTAGGTGGAGCCATGATCTAATTGACAATCCCACAACATTATGTATTTCATACGACGAGATTAGGTCGCAAATAAAATAATTGATAATCACAACAACGTGGTGGGGACCTCGGATTTGATGAGACATTAGGCTACTGTTAATTACTTTTCTTGTGTCCGTAGACGCTTTTTGATTGGTCGATGATATTGTCGTTGTTGATATAATCAATGAAAGTTGTTAATATTTTAATCCCTAAACGACAAATTTGCATGTCATTAGGTTCCATGAGGAGCACTTGCCCTTAAACAATTATTAAAAGATGCTAAGTGCTTAATAATCTTTTTGAAGCAGTCAAAGTTGGAAAAATATTATTTTAACTCTATGTTGAAGAGGGCCTTGGACAATTATTTTGAATTTCGATTTTTTTGAATAATTTTTTTAATCCACAGTCTTTTATAATGAATACAATGAAGCAATATTTATGTTACATTACATTGAAACGAAACACAGTATCCAAAAGTATAAGTTATAAGCAGAGAATCCGAACTTTTTTAACTAAATTATTTGTTAACACGAAAATCGAATTTGGAATTTTTATCCCTCACCTCAATTGGGTCTAGTTGCTATGTTTTTATAAAATTGGATATACTTTAATACACTTGAATACTAATTTAATGCTTATTCAAAAGTAAAAACACTTCTTGCTACTATAATAATTCTACTATATTAGAGGCAAGACTCATGCTTTTAGAGGCTCCTCCCAACTAATTTAGCCATCTTATTGTTGAGTGTTGACGGGTCATTTTGGTCTTTAAAATTATGCAAAGTTAGCTAATGGGTGGATTTTGGTTGGCCAATTGAAGCAGAGCAGTGATTTAATTATTTTACTTTGACAATAACATTTCCTTTCCACATGAAAGCTTGAATAAAATTATCAATATCCGCAATACTGTCCTTAGACGTTGTTACACGTAGATGCGTATGTATATATGTATATATGTATATATGTGTTCGTACTCATCTACATATAAATAAATAAATAATAAATAAAGATGACCTTGTCAATTGGGGAGTGGAAGAGAGAAGGGATGATGGAGAAATATGATGTCGACAGGAATGATATTGGGGATTGGTCAAGTCTCGCATCCAAGAACAGATGGGATTGGATGAGCAAAATCCAAGGTAGGTTTTCGTCCTTTTGGGAAACCTCTTCGTTCATATCACACATATGAATTTATTTATTTATTTTATTATTTACTAGCTTATTATTTATTTATTGAATTATCTATGTTTTATGTGTGCTTTTTCTAGTGTAAATGCAGTACTTTTTTGGTGTTACTTTTGTGACAGCTTTTCGAACATGGTGACCGAAATTCGTGGGGGATCACTTACCAAAATCTTGGACTCAAAACTTATTTACTCGACACATTATCCAATTTTATAATACATGTTTCACTCTTGTGTTTTTCAATGGTGGTTCTTTTTTGTAAAAGTTAAATTAAAAAAACTTTCCCACTCGCCTTTGTTGCACTGTTTCTCTATGACCATGATCATGAAGATTATATGGATATGAATGATTGAAGGATGGAAACTTGTGTTTAGAGGTGGTGTTCCAATCGTGCAATTCCATGTTTGTGCTTAACTCCTTTAATCAAGTCAAATTAATTCATATTTGGATACTGCTTATGTGCTTAGTACATAAGTGTATCCAAGAAAATTCGCAACTTGTGATGCGAATCAGCAATCACTCACATCAATAATAACCGCACTATACACGAAAACACGAAAAAAATAATAAAACGCAAGAAAACCTTTAACGTTGAAAGAGCATAAACTATAATAATATTCAAAGTGTCTTCCTCTAGACTCTGAATTACTATTGTTAAATAGAGAAAATAACCTAGAGTCCTAATATAAGAAATAAAAACGCACAAGGAAAGTCCATAAATTATTGTTTTGTTTAATAAGTAAATTTAGACAATAAATAAATAAGTCCATGCGGTTGGGTCAGTTGGCCAAGGCAGTGTACATGTTCACTTGAGTTTGATTCCCCTGCTCATACATTGAAGTAGTCTGAAATATCGCTTTATTAAGAAAAAAGATATAGATGTAGTATTAGACTCCCCTAATTGGAACATGGAATCTAATTTTAGATTTATATTATAATAAATAAAAAAACCATTCAAGAAAACAATGAGTAGATCTAAAATAACTATTAGGCATATCTTTGTCGTGTTGAAACTTCAAGGCACATATACTTCGATTCCATGAATCCATCATGGCTAGTGCACCACAAATGAATGGCATATAAAACAGGTTGCGATGTGATAGACACCTTTTTTATAAGTAGCTAGCACTCACATATAATACATAGAAAATTACATACACATTAAAACTTTATCCAACACAAATATTACTTTCTGCTTTATCCAACATATAATAAAGATTGAAAATAAAAGAATTTGATAATTTCTAAAAAAATATTTAAAATTTGTTTATAAAAATTAAATACTATCGCTTGTTATATAAACAACAAAGTTTCTAATTGTCAATTCTGATAACATGCTAGGCTTGCTCATGGACAATAAACTTCAAATATTATATAAGAGGGGACCTAATTTTAAGGAAAGGAAAGCATTGACTTGAGACACCTGAAGTGACATTTCACCATATATATATTTCTTCTCTCCCCAAAAGTTCTTAGTCTCCCCAAAAGTTTAATTAGTTCAAATGACATGGATTAGAAACAGATTAAGGATAGATCCTAATTTGGATTCTCTTGGTAGGAAAAAAAATAAAATCCTGAGTTGCCATGAGTAATTTATTATCTTTTGAATTTGTGTGTGTGAGCTTTGTTGGATTTTCTAATTAAGCAAGAGAGAAAGGAGAGGCCTTGATCTCTCTGTCTGTTAAATACAATAATCTTATTGTGTTGTGTTGTGTCGGCTTAATTATTCTCATTTCAGAAGCAACTAAATACTTTTATTACAATCCTTTTTCTTTTTCTTGTACACACGTCTATGTCCATTGTCTAGTAATACTGTGGCTTGCTATAGTTCAACAGTAAAACAAATAAAATAAATTGTGTGAGGCATGTTTCGGAGCTCGTACTAGTATAATGGCTGTTATGAAGCAAACAGTAACTTTTCTTACTTGTAGTATGATAAAATTTTCACTTTTGTTCTTGTAGTTTCAATTACGGTAATTTGACTTATGTAATTTGATTTTATTGTAATTTAAGAATACATCTAATTTTTCGTCCAATTTCTTGATGAAATTAGCATGTGTCTCTTACATGAAGGGGTATTTTGGACGGAATTAGATAGAAATTTAGATGTATCCTTGAATTGTGATAAAACCAAACTATAGAGGTTGACAAAATTAAAACTACAAAGGATTAAAATAATAAAATTGACAAACCATAGGGACCAAAAGTGATTTTTTCCCTTTATGAATTGTTCCTAATTCTTATCATATTTTATGTGTTAGCTTGAATTTTGATATCAAAAGTTGCGTGTATATGTGTATATGCTGCATATTGAGATGGTGGTGGCAGTTGTGTTGGCAATAGTACACATGAGATTGGTGGTGATGGCAAAGATTGTTGTGTTGGTCATGGCTTTTTTTCTTTATTTGGGGATAAAAGTGATATATAGGGGAATCATATACATGACAATGGATACATATGGATGCATGCTATTTATTACTTGAGTTATATATCCACAGTACTCTGTACGAAGAATTATGATATTTTCTCTAAATCATAGGAGAATTTCTTTGATTGTACCAACGTAGTGATGGGATGCGTTTTAAGGATTATGTGGTTGGGTTTTAGTTTTGTCTGTTTTGTATAAGTTGTTTGACTCTTCTGTGTAGTCTCTTTCCTATCCCGAGGTTTTGTTTTCTCCGAAAAGGTTTTAACGAGGCCACCGTTAACATGTGAGTTCTTACCATGCAATGGTTCCTATGGGTTTAATGAAATACTATTGTTTCTATAAAAAAGAAAAAAGAAAAAAGAAAAAAAAGAAGTAGAGATGAGCCTTCAATGAATTTTTTCAATTCTCATAATACCATCATTAATTTTTTTTAAAATAATATCGTCTACCACCACCACCACCTTCATCACTACCACCGCCACTACCACCACATTCTCTACCTTCATTACCATCGCCACCACCACCACCACCACCACCTCCACTAACATCTCCACCGCCATCACCATAACCACCACCTCCACCTTCCTCACCACCACCACCTCCACCACCACTTTAAACTTCATCTCGTTCACCATCACCACAGCCACCTCATAATTAGCACTTAACACATCATGTCTATTTAAGTCATTATTCATGTTATAACAGTTTTATATTAAAATTTATGCAAACGGTTTTGACAATGTTTTTTTTATACTAACATCACTTTCAAAATATTGTTTACCAACCATAGAGATGATTTACTTTACAGCAGATTATTTTCAAAGCACAATAGAACCAATTTTTTTCTTTTTTTTTTAATTGACAGCAATATTCCCAAACTGGTCCTAACTCTTAATTATATACAATATTTATATTATAAAATTCACCCAATCACAAATACTTACAAAAATCATAAAGACATCCTATAATCATACAATTATACATAGAGTGCTACTATTTCCACCCACCTGTCTTATTTTTTCACCCACCTTATCTTCAAAATTTTAAAGACAAATTTACCCATTCATAAAATGACTTTTAAGGACTTATGGAAAATGATTAAAAAATAAAACAATTGCCTCAAACTTAAAATTAAAAAAAGTAAAAAAAATCCAAAGCACAAAGATCAAACGTCAAATTCAAAGCACCCCTCAACCTCTCTCTCCTATTTTGTCTCCATCCTAAAACCCCAACCCCAAAAGTTTTGAGCCAAAACGATGGATTCTTCATAAGAAACTCCAGTCGTCATGTACTCTTCCCATTTGGTGGAGGAGGCCAGCAAATCCTAATGATCGACATGGCAAAAGTCTTCTCCTCCCACAGAGCAAATTCCAATATAATCATATGCTCATGTTGAAAATATGTTCTATTAGTTTTGTTTTGGTCGTCAAATCTCTCCAATTAGATCAAACAATTGCTCTTTGCAGTCATTACATTAAATTTAAATGACTCACAAGTTAACAGAAAAGAGAATTTGTTTGAATTAATAATTAAAGGGTATTTTAAGACTAATGGTGGGTGGAAAGATAAGATTGTGTTTTTTGAAATTTATATGGTGAGTGGGAAGATAAGGTGGGTGGAAATATCAGCACTCTTATACATATCAATAAATAAGAAAATAAATTTATACAATTTTCTCTCCCCGAAGATGGAGGGTCTGGAGGGGATGGCCGAGGAGCAGAAGGTGGATAGGGGAGGGGAAGGTCTAGGAGGATAAGGAAGGGAGGGAATGGGAAGAGGAGAGGTATAGAGGCCATCAACTCCAAGGTGGGTGACAGTTGATGTCACATCCCAGGATCAACTCCGCCGTAGCACGATATTGTCCGCTTTGGGCCCCCTTCTCTGTCATCACGGTTTTGTTTTTGGGAACTCACGAGCAACTTCCCAGTGGGTCACTCATCCTGGGATTGCTCTAGCCCCCAACTCGCTTAACTTCGGAGTTCCTACGACTCCGAAGCCAGTGAGCTCCCAAAAGGCCTCGTGCTAGATGGATGCGGGTGTGCACATATAAGGCACATCACCCCCTCTCCGTTGGTTGATGTGGGATCTTACAATCCACCCCCTTAAGGGCCCGACGTCCTCGTCGGCACACTCGCACCACACGGCAGAGTGGCTCTGATACCAAATTGTCACATCCCAGGATCAACTCCGCCGTAGCACGATATTGTCCGCTTTGGGCCCCCCTCTCTGCCCTCACGGTTTTGTTTCTGGGAACTCACGAGCAACTTCCCAGTGGGTCACCCATCTTGGGATTGCTCTAGCCCCCAACTCGCTTAACTTCGGAGTTCCTACGACTCCGAAGCCAGTGAGCTCCCAAAAGGCCTCGTGCTAGATGAATGCGGGTGTGCACATATAAGGCACATCGCCTCCTCTCCGTTGGTTGATGTGGGATCTTACAGTTGAATCTTTTCTCTCTTAGAATTTTGGGATGGAAAGAGGTTATTATTTACATGGAGAGGCTAATAGTGAGATGATAAAAAGGAGAGAGTAATGAGATAAAAACAGTTCTTTTTAAGTGCATTTAAATTTCAATAATCTTTTTAACAACGAAAGGAGGGAGAGAGAGCAAAGAGCCCACTAGTCTAGTGGTTTGGAGCAATTGCTCACCCCAAGAAAAGGTTCTAGGTTCAAGTCCTAACATTTGTGTAGTGTGTGTGAGTTTAGTATACTATTGCCCCTCTTAATAGGAAAGGTCCTTAAAAAAAGGAAGGAGAGAGAAAATCACTACTTCCCTTGAGCCAACATCAGTATTCATTGAGTAAAATGCTTATGGTCGGTGGCTTCTCACCCCAATTTTCCTCTCCTCTCATCTCTCTCCCTCCTCCCTTCCCCTTCTCCTTCCTAGTTTTCCCCTCTCCCCTCTCTCCATTGTCATCTTTCTCACTCTCTCCCTCCTCCGTCTTCGTTTAGATTGTGGGTCCTCTTGCCCATATATGTTTGGATCTTGGAATTTGTTTGTTTGTTTTGTGTGTTTTTTTGTAGGTTCTTGGTGGCTTTATGTTGCTATTAGATCTTTTACTTGATTGTGTTTGTGGTTTTCTTGTTGTTGGGATGGATGGGTTGTGGTAGCTGCCGACCCAGCTTCTTTTGTTTTTGTTATGTTATTGAAGCAGTTACTGCAAATCACTGTAATCACCATGATGTAGTTGTCACTTGGTCCACGTACACAAGGTTTTGCTCAAGTCACTACAAAAAAAGTGGCACCTTTAATCACCCCAGCAAATGTCACCAAATAATGGTGACTGTTGCCACTTTTTTTGTTTTTTGTTTTGTTTTGTAGTGAGTTCTGGATTTGGAGTTGCAAAATTGAAAGTTGACTGTTTGTGTTAGATAAAGTTTAGTTGGTGCGACACTATGGGTTTAGCCGGTATAGTGCTACGAGTCTTTTCGGTTTGCCGGAGAGAATGTGAAGCGGTGTTCTTGTTTCTTTGTTTGGTGTAATATAATAATTCTCACTCTTTAGGAGTTGTTGAAGTTTGCGTTTTACTTTTTCAACTTTTCGATATGGATTTATCGTTGCACAAGGTGGATCTGTATTGTAAGTATGAGTACATGTGCTATTGTTTGCCGAACCAGAGTTTCAAGCCATTTTATGTTTAAGCGCAATTCTCTCTAGACCAAACTAAATTATTTTTGTGTTCGGTCATTGGAGATGTTGTACTCATATTTAGCACTATGGCTGCTTGTACTTTATTGTGTTTTAAGGTTAACCCTATTGCATTTTCTCAACAAAAACATCTCATGAACAAATTATATATATATATATATATAATATGAGATGTGAGTTAACAATTCATAATAATAACTGATGTAAGAAGTTACATATCAATTCCTGCATAATGTGATCATGATCACAACAATATACTCTTTCAGCATATCAAGTCTTAAATAACAATTGATGAATTAATGTGGCCATAAAATATGGATCCTTTAATAATAGTTACTCTTTCAGCATATCAATAACAATTGATCAACTATAAACTGTTGGTGGGTATAATATATAA
This sequence comes from Prunus dulcis, assembly GCF_902201215.1. Lineage (NCBI taxonomy): Eukaryota > Viridiplantae > Streptophyta > Magnoliopsida > Rosales > Rosaceae > Prunus > Prunus dulcis. The sequence continues at coordinate 12,706,211 of NC_047651.1, forward strand.
TAAACCATAAACAAAACAGTTGATCCACTCTAATAATTATTACTCTTTCAGATATACTCAATAGAGTATTCCTTTCAAGCACACTCAGTGTTAACACAGACAATTCAACTCACATATTAAAATTTGAAACAATAAAAAAAATTAAAAGTTACTAAAGAAGTGAAATATTTTATCTCTGTTATTTTATATGCACATACATAATTATTTTTTTTATATTTATATACTTTAGATGTTGAGAATGGCTGCGTTTGCCACTTTATGATATCTCTCTCCTCCTCCTCCCACCTCTCTCTTCTAAACTCGTACCCTTCCCTTTCCCTGCACTCGATTCCCTTTGTTTTCTATTCGTTCTAGGGTTTGAAATTATGGGGCTCTCCTTTCTCAAGAAACCCATAAAATATTGAACCTCTCTATATTAAAATTATCCACATATTTTACTATATTTTTCTTGTTTTCTGTTCTCTTTAGCTCTCTGTGTATGGCTGGCTTAGACTTGGGCTCAGCATCTCGCTTTGTTCATCAGCAGCTCCAAATCCCCGACCTCCACCTCCAAAGACCACCGGATTCTGATGATGATCACAACACCCCCAACCGCAACAACCTTTTCTCCTCCGACCACCACCAAAACGACGTCGATGATGACAACCCTCATCATCAAGGGCTTGATCTTGTGACCCCGAACCCTGGTTCTGGTTCGGGGGATTCTGGAGGTCGACGCTCCAGAGGTCGACCTCCAGGGTCAAGGAATAAGCCCAAACCACCCGTGATCATAACTCGGGAGAGCGCAAACACTTTGCGAGCTCATATTTTGGAGGTCAGCAGTGGCTGTGATGTGTTTGATTCCGTTGGAACATATGCCAGAAAAAGGCAGAGAGGGATTTGTGTGCTGAGTGGGAGTGGTATGGTAACCAACGTGAGCCTGCGTCAACCAGCTGCGGCTGGCGCAGTTGTCACGCTGCACGGCAGATTTGAGATTCTGTCGTTGACGGGCTCCTTTCTACCTCCCCCTGCGCCACCCGGGGCCACTAGCCTGACCATATTTTTGGCTGGTGGTTCGGGCCAGGTTATGGGTGGAAATGTTGTAGGAGCACTCATAGCATCTGGGCCTGTTATTGTCATAGCCTCATCGTTTACCAACGTAGCCTATGAGAGGTTGCCCCTGGAGGAAGAGGAGCAGCTGCAGATGCAGCAGCCTGTGCCGCAGTCTTCGGGCGGCGGAGGCAGTGGTGGCGGCGGCGGCGGTGGAGGAGTAACCAACCCCTTTCCAGATCCGTCTTCGGGGCTTCCCTTCTTCAATCTTCCGCTCAATAACATGCCTCATCAGCTGCAGGTTGATAGTTGGGGAGGAAACTCGGCCGGGCGGCCGCCTTATTGATAGTTTTGCTAGCTATAGGTCAGGTCATGACCAAGGTCAGAGAATCGATCCTTAAATCAATATCAATCATCCCCCATCTTGTACAATTATTTTTCTTGCTTAATTTCTTTTTTATTTTTCTCTTGTCCTAACTTCAATTTGGTTCCTAATTTTAAGTGCTTTTTTAATGTGTTGTTGTTGATGATCATCTCCATATGGAATGATGATGGAAGTTGGATTTTGGAACTCTCTTTTCTTAATTAGAAATGGTTTCAGAGAATATTGTAGCTTTCGATTGATATAAAATAAAACTTGTCTGAAATTATGATAATATTGTTGATAAGTAATTATGTTTCAAGTACCGCAAAATCTAACATAACATTTGATAAATTATTGTTATTATAATCCATAAGATTAATACAGATCGAGTTATAAACTATATGATTGTTAATCATGTATAATATTGTCTTCTGAACTTTGGAGCTTTGTCATGAAAATGATTAACTTTTGCCTTTTCTATATGTAGGATGTATGTATATATATATAGCTATGTCAAGCTTTCCACTCCCAAGGATATATAATTATATGATCTAAATATATATATATATATATACATATATATATATATCTCCCTCTCTCTCTCTCTCTCTCTCTCTCTCTCTCTCTCTCCAACTGCATATATCTTAGCACATGAAATATACAATCTCTCCAATCTTACACCAAAACAAAGAAAGAAAACAACCAAATATGAATATAAGAAAGCAAAAGCTATCATAGTTTCAGTGGTATAACCCCATGTTCATAATGAAAGTTCGACACTTGCTTTTCTACTCCTTCTTCCCTAATTAAAAAAGGCTCTCACATCTGACCACTCCACCTGCACAATCAAATATATATATTTTAAAATTAAATCATCCTAGTATATTGCACAGTGCTCTCTTAAACATCATCAACCCCAGTTGCTCTAGTTATTCTTAAAACCATATTATATATTATAGTGAGGGTTCTTTTGTTTACACTTTTCTCTTTTTCCTAAAATACTCTATATATATCTCAGAGGTTCTTCCATTCAAGAATTTTTCCTTAGTTTTATATCTGGTACATATTCTTGGAGGGCTTTTCTTTCAGAAAACAAAAATATTACTCGGGGGAACCCCCAGTTAGTATATTTATCATTATTATTGTCGTTGTTTTTCTATTTGTTTTTTGAAATACATAGGTTTCCATTTGTTTTGTTCATTCCGAAAACGAAAATTTTATTTGGCAGTAGCAGAGACCAAGAAGAAAGGAAAAGATAGTCTGTCTTTGCTCATCAAGACATAAGGTTAATTCGACTGCCTTGTTTGATGCAAGAGTTTTTGTTTTAAGTTTTCATGTTGTGCCCTTGAGTGGATCAGCTAGCTAACTCTGTGACTGAATTCAGGACTCATTTTCTGTACAACAATAAAATAATTCAAACTTCCAAAATTCCTGAATCTGAATAGCGTGGCCTGCACATATCGGTTTCTTGATTTTCAAGCCATTGTTGTCTTTTTCTTTTCTGTCTTTTTACTTTATTTTATTAAAACCTTTTTCTTTGTTGATTTTCATTTCTTAATACATGTTTGATGTCGTGCATGCATTACAAACTATGTTATATCGAGCTATGTTGTCCATCCCAAAGAATCAACAATATTCTAATGATCAGCCTTGTATACTTTACCAATCCTATAATTTAGACAAGCGATTTGAAAAAAGAAGGAAAGTAATATTTGCCCAAACTATCATCGTGACATAATCATTTGAGTTGTACCTAGAAATCAGGAGATAGCTCGTGGAAAATCCCTCTTAATTTTCTTATGTGGGACAAATACTCAGAACATATCTATGGTACTTATTTAGTCTGAAAATTCCATCATATAATGCATTTTCCAATTTAATCTATGGGTAATTCTGTTTCTTGAATTCAACCATACTACTATATACATAAAAAGTAGTTCCAAATAAATCCAAAGTGCATATATATAATCTATCCCCACCTATTTACATTATATAACAAGCATTTGGATTTTCATCACTAAACGTTTGTGGAGCATAGACATAGTGAATGAAATATGGAGCGTTGCTCTCTTTTGGTTTAACCTCCACCACCTGCATATCTTCCTTCGCTTCTACGACCCTGGTGATTGGTTCAGAAGATTTCTCACCACTGTCTTTCTCTTTCTCTTTCTCTTTCTTTTCCTCCTGTTTCTCTGCTGGTTTTGAGGCGCCCTTCTCCTTCTCTTTTGTTTCTTCCTTTTTCTCTGCTGGTTTTGAGGCACCCTTTTCCTTCTCTTTTGTTTCTTCCTTTTTCTCTTCTGGTTTTGAGGCACCCTTCTCCTTCTCTTTTGTTTCTTCCTTTTTCTCTGGTTTTGGGGGCACAATTTCTGCATGTTTGTGCACCTTTTTTCGTAAATACGATACTAGTTTTTCTGGCTCGATTGTTCCTTCCACTGTCAGAGTTTGTGCTTTCATGTCAGTTTTAACATTGTGAATACCTAGAATATACATCATTGACATATATGCTTCGTTAGAAATACCCTAAATATAGATATACGTACGAATCTTCAAGAAAACTTTGAAATATGTTTAATTACCTTTTCTCTTTATTAACTTCTTTTTCAGATCTTGCTCACATTTGTTGCAATGCATGTTTACCTTCACCAATATTGTCCGTGAAATAGGCTTTGGAATCAAACAAAACAAAATTGGTTAACTATCTAGCTAGTGCATGCATGCATTTCATCAATTACATTTACATGTATATATCTGAACAGCTATAAAAAATACCCCTAGTATTTTGATACTAGGGGTATATGAATGAGGGAGTTAAGGTTTAATTAATACTAAAAAAAGGTGCATATTGTGAACCTAACCAGGACCTCCAAGGTGCATAACGAACACGATGACCGACCCTAATGAACCAATTGATGAATAAGTTTAAACACTTCACTCCCTTTGAATTCTATCATCATATGGTACATTTCCTTTCTAAACTCTCAATTCAAGCAACTCATCATCCTACGTATCTATTGTTATATAAAATTTAGAGCATCCAAGTGGAGAGGCCTAAGATCTTTTCTACGCAAGGCTTCTCACATAAACTCTCACCAACGCCCCCTCTTGTGCTACTTGAGCAAAAGCAGTGACGGAGTAGGAGTGATGACGGGGGAGTAGGTGAAGCCATTGGGGAGCCAACACTTCAGAGTTTTCAACCCAAATCAAATAGATAGTGGGTAAGAAACCCAAGATCTTTAAAACTACTATGGAAGGCTTCTAAATTCTGATGTTGGATAAACAGGCAACATCTATTTGGGAGTTGCTAAGCAAACCTAAGAATTTGATTAGGAAACCAAGCACTAGAAAAGATCACCAGTAATGTATAACTAAAAAGCAAACTTTAAAAAAACAAAACAGAGGCCGCCATGACTGTTCAGTAAACAGTTTCTATCAATAGTGGTAATGTATTGAGAAATATATTGTTTAAGCATATGGGTGAGAGTGAGCAGCGTACTTCTTTTGGTTCCTTCACTATTTTTTTCTCTATAACGGGGGTTTCCTTGATCTGAATTTTGGGTGATACCAACTCAATCTTTTTCTTGCAAAGCTTCTCTAGCCGTTTCTGAATTTGTACTGGGTCGAAAACGCCTTTTGCCTTTATCTCTCCTTTCTCCATATCTACCTCTACATTGTGAACCCCTGTATACATAACGCACCATCATCAGTTGCCTCAAATATATGAACAATATATACAATACAAAGGAAAACCCACATAATTAAGGATATGATTAATGATCCAGATTTACGGTCTGATCAAATAAACATCTTACGTTCTCTAAGCAGAAAGTACATACATGCTCTACCTCTTCTCATTTCTTCATAAGTAATAAAGTTCAATTTTTTTTAATTTTTTAAATTGGCTTATATATGTGGAGAAAACCATGATGCGGAATGAACACAAAAGGAACAATTGGATACCTGGGGTAGCCATAAGTGGCTTCTTGATCTCACGTCCACATTGCCGGCAGTGCAGGTTGACTTTGTAAACAGCATTGATTACTCCACCATCTTTCTCCTTTTCTTTCTTTTCATCTTTTTCTTTGTCTTTGTCTTTCTCCTTAGCTCCATCTTTTGCTGCCATTTTAGCAGCAAAGCTTTGATGTGCAGCCAAAGAGGGATTTCAAAAACAAGTAAATTAATGTAAATCTATGCACTTTGGAAATAGTTTATAGGTACAAGAAAAAACCATCTAGAATATGTTTAAAAAGTAAGAAATTAAGAGAAATTAATTGATGAAACTTTAGTCTTGCTTTGTTTTTCAAGGCATTGTGTTGGTGAGAATTTATGTGGAGGTGGTTCAACTGCCTTTGATAATTGAATCATTGGAGAAAATATTATTCATTCCTTGTGGTAGATTATCCATTAGATCATTCACACAACCAACCGCAACAACCTCTTCTTCCTTTGACCACCACCAAAACGACGTGGAAATCCGGTGTGCCACTAAATGATCCGGTGTGCCACTAAATGACTTAGTTTCTTTTTTCTCTTGTCCGAACTTAATTTATTTCCTAATTGGAAGTTCGTTTAAATGTGTTGTTGATAATTATGATAATTCTCCGTGGAATGTTATGGAAAATTTTGGAACTAGCTTTCTTAATTAAAAATGGTTTCAGAGAATGTTGTTGATAATCTAATGGAAAATGTTACGAGACTACATTTTATATATCACATTGTGTACCACCTTTTCCCTTACGGCAACCCATAAGCCTAAACAAGCCCTACCAACATCACCTAAAGAAGCGATGTTGCAGCCACATGCACCCACCACTGCAGCCGTAACAGATTTGGGGAAAACATGGTTTTCAACGACCTAGCTTCATATAAGAGCAAACAAATAAACAAAAAAAACTACATTGACAAAGAAAAATTGGGTGATTTGTAGCAACCTCCGTCAAAGATGATGTAGACCCAAATTTAGACAACATGAGTAGTGTTAGAGAGCGGATTTTGGGAGAAGGATTTGTTTGAGAACGCCTAAAAGGGGTGATGAGCAACTTCAATTTGAGCATGGCTAAGAAGAAATCACCATAAGGGGCTTTTTATTCAAAATGCCCCTAGTGGACTTATTCACTAACCAAAAAGAAAAAACAAATGTAGGGACAATGACGCTACTTCCTCATCCTCATATGTGGAGTTTTTCTTTGGAACTCACTAAATGAGAGAGCGACTAGGATTTTTTACTCTTCTAATAATAGATAATTGATAATTATTTTTAAATAAAATTTATAGTAAATTATATAGGGGCTTTTTTCTTCCGGCAACTACAAATGGGCTGGGCTGCCGCAAAGAGCAAAATGACTGAAATTTCCCCCTTGTGTCTGAGTTCAAAGATCAGACCCCAAAATGTTTCGAAAGGATAGTAAAGCATCAGGAAACACCTTGGTTATCTTCACCAACGAAAATAATGGCCACTTACAGATAAATTCTTAGTGCTTACAGGTAGAATCTTAGCTTGGCATGAAAGACTTGTGGCATGGGAGCAAAGTTTTCATGAGTTTAGCACTGAAGAGAAAATTAAGTGTTCCTAGGGGAAAGATGGGATATTAAGGTAGGAGAGAAATGATTTTACAGAGAGGTTTGGTTGAGCATGAGGAAAAAGAGAGAAAATGGTGGCTTGAGTGTTTCCCCGGCAGCTTGACAGAGACTTTGTCAAGTGTTAGAACAGCTTGCCAAGAGGGAAAACTAAGGGAAAAGATGGGCTGAGCACGAAATTGCTGGGTTTTAGGAGTAAGAGAGGAAGCTTGCTCTTTGGATGTGGTTGATGCTTGTTGGGTAGAAGAGGCCTCTTTTATAGCCGCTGGAAGCTGACATTTTCCAAGAAACCCTAATGGCTTCTGTCCCATTTTGCCAAGTCTTTCCCTTCCTTTCTCCCCCTCATTCCTTCAATCATCCTATTTTGGTGAAATCTACTCTGCTCATTTGCACAAAATCAGGGATTTTGGGAGCTCAAGGTCCCTTTCCCGCAGTTGCCCTAGTGGAGAATTCCATTCTTTGCTATTTCCCTTTTTCTTTCCTTCCTCTTTCCATGGCTAGATCTGATCAAGGAAAGCAAATGCATATATATATGCTGGTTTGAAGGGTGTCTCTCCTTCTGGCATCTTGCGCGCTAATATCCCTTGGTTCTTCGGATGTTTTGTCCTTAGAACTTGTTCCTTCTCATGTGTTGGAGCCTTCCAGCAACTATGCATATGTGGACATCTTGCTCTATTCGTGGCTTCTGTTTTTTCAGCAAGGGGCTGAGGCTTTTGCTGCTTCTCATTTCTAATTGTATGGGCCTTCTAAGATAGCAAGTCAACTTACCAAATAAATGGGCTAATCTCATCAGGTATTGGGCTATATTGGTTAATTTAATGGACCATTTTGGGCTGAGGTAATGGGCTATTTTGGCTGAGATAATGGGCTATTTTTCTTCTTCGTGCTTACCCACATATTTGGGTCTAAGAAACGGGCTTGGGTTCCGAGGCTCCCAAGCAACCCGGGACCTCCATTTCTTGGCCATCAATGGGTCTCATGACAACTTATTACCATCCATACCACAACCCACTCAAGCAAGCCCTAGGCATTTGAGTGGCTTGGGCCCACTTAGGCTTGTAGCGTGGCGTGTTGTTTATTTGTTTGGCGTGGCATGTGTGCAAGTGCATATGACGAACTTTCGCGTGCCCAAATCTTGTTTCTTCTCGGTAAGGTATCGCATTGGGCTTGGAACATATTTGGACCGAACCGTGAATTTTTCGAGCCTCAACAAATTACTATAATTTATTTGAGAGGATCAAACTCGAGTGCAAAAAATGGACATGCACAACTAATCTAACCTTAGAAAATGATGAGGGGGTTAAATTCCTAAGTTTATCCCAAAACTAGAGAGCTAAAACCTAAAATTTAAACGAGAAACCTAATTCAATTGACCAAGAATAATAAAAATTACATTGTCAGTAGATCGACGAGAGAGGCATGACAACCCCATCGAAATTTTCATAAAAGATCGGACATATGCTGACAGGACCCGATCCTAATTCCACTTTGGAATTCGAGTCGGACCCTGTACGTGTCCGACACCTGACGAATGTCGGCCACAAAAGACCTTTTTACCCTTCCTGTTACAAACTACAATTTACAACTTCCCTAGACTCCTACCGAAAATTCGGCAAAGTCTCCCCTGTAATTTGTCCAAACCCAAAAATTGTTCCACCTGTTAAACAAGCAATTCTAATCACACCAACTGCCAGAATAAGTAAATAAACATTCACCAGTTCTGATTCTCCACTCTAACCAGATATCAGAGCAATTACTAAATATTTACAGGAATTTAAGTATTAACAACAAAATCCTACATCTTGTGCGTTGCGCAGGAGCTAGGAGAAGGCCCGGTGGTGGATTCCTGTGCACGTCTACTGCCTGGGGGCGCAAAACAGTTGAAAGTGTGAGTGGACAAAAATAAGGTTCCAGAAAATAATTTGCGAACATAATACCCCCCACTGTAAAATACTAGTAATAAAAGCTGGATATGTAAACTGCACTTGAATTATACTAAATTCAAAGCATTCACACATATATAGATAAATATAAAACATGTTCAATATCGAGAAAACTTTCATAAAATCACAGTAATCAATTTTTACATAAAAGCACTGAAATCCTTTTAAAACTACCACCTAAGTGTACCCCTGTAAATCCGTCAATTCCCTTGGCAGGTCTCGGCGACACACAGTCAATCCGAGCCGCAAATTCTGGCAGGTCTCGGGACACCAAGTCAATCCGAGCCGTAAATCCTGGCACTCAGGGTCCGAGTGTCCCCGAAACTCGTGAGACAAATGTCAAGTGCACTGACACATTGAGGGTAAACTGGATGTCTGTAGACATCGGTAACTCTGAGGGTAATAACCATAATTGGGTACATGGTGGTTTTAAAATAAACTATTTTAAAAAAGCCTGGTAATTAACTGTAATTTGATAATTCTGAACTAAGCTGCTATTTCTGCTGATATAAATCTCAAATTCCATGTATAAATGAGCTACTTTAACTTCACAGACATACTAGGAAAATCACAATGAATAATACTTATTCAAGATCAAATAATGAAATTTATTTAGAAAAATCATTTACGAAAGAAAAGTCCACTCACTTCTGGTCCGAGCTAGCTAGACCTCTTGAAGGTCCTTCCTGTGGTTCAGTCTGGCCCCTGGTGCCTGATTAACCATGAATATTAAATTAATAAAACTGCTCAATAAAAATATTAAATTAAAAACCCTGACCCCCTTCTCCTAGAAATACGTGCACTCATTTTAAAGTCAATCCTATGCCCACTTTAGCATTTCAGACATTTAAAACGGTCTTAGACGACTTGAAACCTCAGAAAGCGATAAACTGCCAGACCGGTCGATCCAAAATCCCGTGGGGTCCACGACCTCCAATAGCTGATCTGGGATTCCTTACAGGTTCCTCACAGAGACATACCCATATCCTGCTATTTCGACCCAAAATGGACGGTCGGATTGGCCACGATCACGTAATCGCTTAATATCCAAACCCTAGCCCCAGGGTTCGCGATTTCGGAGTATCCGGGACTCCGATTTGCAATCCGTTGAATCCTACACGATCCTGAAATCATGTAGAACAACATATCTAAAATTGAGTGCGATCCAAAGACTCGACAATACTGCACCCGGGAATCGTACAATATGAAAAATCCGTTCGGGGCTCAAACGGACTCCAAATTGAGATCTGTGAAAACCTACGCACTCGTGACAACACGAGGATCACAAAAATACACATGTTCACTGCACTACCCTCACCCACACGCCGGCAGCTTGGGTGTCCAAAGCGATAACGACTCGCCGGAAAAACTCAAAACCAAGGCTCCAAACTCCTATCCTAGGTATAACACCACATTTGGAGCCACTTTTGTTCTTGGACATACCCCAAAAAGTGGCAAAAAATGGCCGATCACGGAGGCCGAAACTCGGCCGAATTTCAAGTTGAAAATTGATTGATGTACGGCTAAAATCGATGAAAACCTATCCAACCATCAGCTAGAGAATGAAGAATATATGAGAACCCATACCTTACTCGAAAGATTTGGTTGAGAATTGAGGGAGAACGAGAGGTGGGAAGTTTTGCCCAAAACCGGCGGTTTTTCGCTTGATTCCGGCGACTGGCGAACGGCGAGCGGCGAGGGCGAGGCGGTCAGGTTGGCACCGACGCCGTGGCTCGGGGTGGTCAGTGGCGGCGACTGGAACGGCTGGAAGGATCGGCTGTCGCGCGGGAGAGAGAGAGAGGGAGATGAGAGAGAAACTGAGGGGGAAGAGAGAGAGAAGAGATAAAAATATGATTTTTGTCCAAATTATCGTTTTGCCCTTCGCGGTATTTTGACCGTATTTTCTTCGTTACAACTCCGATTCGAGTCCACTCCGTGTCTACGGACTCGTTTCGTCGCGCTCTATGCAATGGCGTAAGTGAAATTGCCAAATTCCTTCTCGGTCAAAAAGTCAACTTTTCCCAATTAAATAATGTAAGGGCAAAATCATCTTTCTTCTAGAATAAATTAATACTAATTTTAGGATATTTTGTTTTGGGTTATTACATATGCGGATTTCGATGACCAAGGGGGCTTCTTCGTCTATCTTGAAAATTTCAATTAATATAGCCTAGGTTGTAGTTTGGTTGTTCATTATGCAATTCTTTATGGTAGATGCAAGTTTGTAATTCAGAATGAAGCTACACTCTGTAGCATGCTATATCAAATTGAGTTTCTTTTAATATATTTCCTGCTTCTTTTTGTTGTGTGTTGATTTATTCTCTGAATTTACTCTCATAATTTACCCTTGTTCTAGATTGTTAGGTTATGTTCAGCTAAGGCTTTTAGCTTCCCTTGACAACGTTGCACATGTAATTCATCAAGTTTTAGGTTAATTGGACTAGGATAGTCTAGTTTCAAATGATTATTGTGGCTGAGATCAACAGTGGCACGATGCAATCAAGATCTTCAAAGGTAAATCGTGCATTGCATATATATATTAGGACATATCGAGTCAAAGTGATGGCTAATCATCCGTTATTGCCAGCTCACTGCCAGCTCATTTAATTTCTCAAGTGTTACCAGCTATAGGTTTTTTGTCCTGATGACTTTTTTTGTCTTATTATAAAGCCAATGAGTGGCTACCAGCTGGAGGAATTTAGGGCAGATTTCTTTTTGGGTAAAAAGTGAGGTTACAACACTGTAGCCATCAGATAGAGAGAATTTTGATAGCCTTTCTTCATTCTCTGTGAAGTCTGGGTTTTCATTATGAGATTTTGAAAAATTGTTTTTAAAATATGCTCCTCTTCACTCATTCATTCATCATTTTTGAGAGAGAGAAAGATATTCACGTCTTCTTATCCTCTGTAAATGGTGAGATGAGTGAGGTATGAGGTTTCCAAAATGAGATCTTGAAAAATGATTTTAAAATCTGCTTTGATATTTGAAATCCTTCTTCACTCATTTATTCATCATTTTTTAGACAAAGAAAGAGAGTCATCTTCTTCTTCTTCATTGCAAATGTAAGATGAGTGAAGGTACGAGGTTTCAAATTATTTTTGAAATCTTTTTTGTTATTCAAAATTTGCATCTAGGATAGTTAAAAACATTCTCATTCATATCCAATTCTTGGATTAATTTCTTCAAGAATGGTTTTCTTGAAGAAATCAATCTTTTATTCATTGAATCTACATATTCATTGATCTGTCAATCCGGAGCTGAGATGCGGTGCCATTAGGTAAAGGAGCTCATGGACAAGCTGCCATTTCCATGAAGGACAAGATACTAGCTCAACTAAGTTTGGAGAAGAAGCTTGCACATAGAGGTAATGCTCATTTCCTAAATAGACCTAGGATTACTTGAGCGTGTGATTACTTTTTCTATAGGAACCTTCTTAACATAGTAGATTGCCTAATTGGAGTGATGACCTCCAGTTTTTCCTAATGGTGGGTTTTTGGGTAAACATTTCGAGTGTGATTCTCTAATTTATATGCCTAGTCATACTGTTTGTGTTATATCTGAAATGTTGATGAATGTTCACACACTTATCACTCTAGTTGTTGCTAGCACAGGGAATGCCTAGATTGACGGGTCCTTCTGAGTGTATAGGTTGTCATGTAGTTATCTTTTAGGCTTGTAGGGATTTGAATATTTGATATGACTAGTCATATTGTCTACGGGTTTGTTTGATCATTATTGTCATACATCTGTCCATTGAGGTTTTAACTTACCCCCTTCATCTAAGTACCAATTACATAAATAATTGAAAATTAATAAAGAATTTTATTTTCTTAGACATGGGCATTCAAAGAAAAATTATTAGGCAAAGCACAAAGTGTTTTAAGTATTTTATTTAGCACACGTGATTTAGGTTTATTTGTGCTTGGAACAATTGACTTATGTATTTGTCAATTAGTACAAGTTAATGTTTTTTTAGTGTTTAATGTGTTTTTGACCACACATAAAATTCTAATTTTGTCCCTAGGCTTTTAGTTGTTATAGTATTTGAATTTAGACTCGATTTGTATTTGATTTTCAAATTTGCAAAATGATTGCTCTAGCCCCTGAACTCCACTTCCGTTAGCAGTGTTGGTTACTTTTTCTGTTAAATTAAGGGGGGGTTAATCGTCTTATTAGTCCCTGAACTTAGACCCAATTTGCATTTGAGTACCTCAATTTCCAAAATAGTTCCCGTGATCCTTTAACTTTAGTTTCGTTTGTACAACTAGTCCCACCGTTACTTCTGTCAATTTTTTCTGTTAAATGTAGGGACAAAATGGTATTTTTATATTAAAACAAAAAAAAATGAATAAAAAATTATATCTTTAAAATAACAATAAAAGAAAATACCATAAAAAACCAACAAAAAAAAAAAATTAAAGTTTTGGGGGGAGTAGAAATCAGGATATAGGGCAAAATGGAGAGTTTTATTTTTAATTTTTATAGTTTTTTTAATTTTCTATTCATATTTAAATCAATTTTGATATAAAAATACCATTTGCCCATGCATTTAACGGAAAAGTTAGCAAAATTGACGGTAGGACCATATGTCCTAACGAAAGTGAAGTTAAAGGACAATGAGAACATTTTAGAAATTGAGGTATTCAAATGCAAATCGGGTCTAAGTTCAGGGACTAATAAAATGATTAACCCAATTAAGGGGCAAAACAAAAAAATTTACGTTCTTTTTAATGGAAAAAAAATTGTATTTTTATTTTTATCCTTTTGCTTTCTCCTACTTTTTTAGTTGATCTGATCAAGATTGAGGAGATTGGATGGGTGGAAGGGGAGAGAGAGAGAGAGAGAGAGAGAGAGAGAGAGAGAGAAGCCATGGGATGGGGGTGGACAAATTTGATGGATGAACTAAAAAAGAATTAAAGAAGGCAAGTTCCCCCCACTAATTGCACTAACACTTAATACTTACCCATATGTTTGGGCTCAAGAAATGGGCTTGAGTTTTGGTGCTCCCAAGCAACTCAAAACTTCCACTCATTGGATCATCAATGAGCCTTGTGAATACTCGTAACCATCCATACCATAACCCGCTCAACAAGCCCTAGGTATTTGTGTGGCTTGGGCTCACTTAAGCTTGTAGCGTGGCTTGGTGCCAAGATTAAGGTTTTCAGCTTAGTGTTGCGTGTTATTTGATTTGCTTGTGCTCGAGCTTTGCTGTATTGTAAGCCAAATGACACTCGACCAGATAATAAGCATGGGGTCATAGAGCCAGTACATTTTACAGGCTTGTTACGACCTTTCTGCGTGGCGGGTTGCGTATTTGCTTGGCCTGACACGTGAATCATAATTTGTGCAAGTGTACACGACAAACTCTTGCGTACCCCAGTTGGGCTTATTCTCCAGTTAAATGTTGTACTGGGTTAGAAATATATTTGGACTCAACTTTGGATTTTTTGGGCCTCAACAGTGATGAATAATTTCTTCAAATTTTGTGGCATTTTATAAAAAAATTTAAATTGATTTTAGAACTAAAAATATAATGAGTAGTTGTGTTCCATAAAAATAGAATCCATTATCTGATTTTTCTTTTTATTTTTATTTTTTTAATATGAAAAAATGTGAATTTACCATATTATCTTCATTTAATTAATAATTTCAATTCTTAATGTTTACATTAACCAGGGGCATTTTCTGTTATTTTGAATATTTTACCATTCTTTCTTTTTTGCTTTATAGCATCTTCACCTCAAAGGGCTAAGAGCAAGTCCAGCAGATGGCTTGGACTCGGGCTGGAGGGGGTTTGGGAAAAAAACGGAGGTCCAGCAGTTGGAAGCAGCCCGGGCGAGGCGTGGGGTCCACCAGACTGGGCAGGCCCGAAGGCGATTTCGGGCCGAGCTTGGGCCCGAGGGCGATGACGTCATTGCTGACGCCAGGCTGGCGTCAGCCCTCCCGAATTTGAATTTTTTTTACCGTTGGCGCGTGCATTGCACGCGCCATAGTTTAAAAAAAAATCGAATTCACCGCTACAGTAGCCGCCAACGGCTACTTGACACGTGGCAACCTCTGGTCGCTCCGATTCGAATCTTTTCTTCAATCCAACGGTAGCCAATTTTTCTGCAATAAAAAATTGAAAAAAAAAATCGAATTTTTTTTAAAAAAATACACAAAAATTACTGAATTTTTTGTGTATAAATACCAACCAATACTCTTCACTTTTAACACCAAATCCTCATATATTTTCTTCTCCTTCTACTATTGTTCACTTTCTGCTCAAAATTTATTCACTTTCTATTCAATATTTATTCACTTTGAAGTTGTATTTTTTTCTATCATATTATGGGTTCTTCTAATGAAAATGGAGGGGCATGGAGCATGATGGAAGATGTTAGCTTGTGTGAGGCTTGGGTCCAAGTTAGTCATTGTCCCGTAACAGGTAATGAGATTAAATTTTCTCATATGTGGAAAAAAATTCATCAAGTATTTTGTGAAAGGGCAATTGGTTCTACACGTATAGAAATGGCATTATCCAGTAGGTGGAAAGTTCTTAATAAAGAGTTGGGGAAATGGAGAAATGCCTTAGCAAAAGCGATTGACAACCATCGAAGCGGAGAAAACCATAGCAGTGAGGTAAATTATTTGTCATTTTCCTTCTATTAATTTCTATGTCATATTAATTTTTATTTAAATGTTTCTTGCAATTTATATATTTTGTTAATATGTCTCTAGTTTTTTTTTAATACATGTTGCATTTTTTTAAAATTTCTTTAATTTCCATTAGTTTTTTTTTACATGTTGCATTGCCAATATTTTATAAATTTTCTTGCATTTCCATTTACTTTTTTTTATAGATTATGCAAGCACAAATGTGGCGAAGGCGAAGAGAGGGAGTAATTCTAGCAAGAATGCATCTCAATTTTTGGAGGAACTTTCAGAGCACCAAGCCATGAGAATTGAAATGGACTTGAAACAACAAGAGCACGATAAAATAATGGAAATGAACATCAGAGTACAGAGATTGTGGGATAAAATAATCTTCCATAAGATTCTTATCCCGGGAATGTCTATGTCTGTCCACATTTGGGCGACGGCCTTCTCGTGAACCACGGCGACCCTAATTTTCTTCCTCCAGCAAAGCAACTGCTATGCCAAGTTGCTCATCTAGTTCTCTCTGCACCCTTTTGCTTGCAGCTCGTCTACGCATTCTTTCTCTAGTTTCTCGCTCTTGCCTCTCCAAAACCTCTTCCATGTCTGCCATTGAGAATGGAGAATGAAATCTAAAATTTGAGAAATGGAAATGTAGAGAAGAACTGGTGTGAGAGGTATAAGCTGAACCTCTGGTTTTATAGAAAAATGTACACAGATAGATATGACACGCAGCGCAATCTTAGAGGGTGAAAATCTTATCTGAAATTTGAAATTTCAAACTTATCTGACATTTGAATTTCGAAATGTGTCTGAAATTTGACATTTTGAATTTATCTGAAATTTGAATTTTGAAATGTATCTGAAATTTGAAACCGAAAATCTTATCCGATATGAATAGTATTGACACGTAGGAACCCAAAAATCTTATCCGAAAATATTATCCAAATTAATTGTTTAAGTAAACAAAGTTGTGAAAAAAATAAAAAAATGAATAGTATTTGCCATGGCAAGCCCCAACTGCTGGAAACACATTTTGCTGGAGGGGCTAGGGCAGCCACTATGCACGTGAATAGTGGCTGCCCTAGGGCTCCCCTTGCCATGGCAAGGGGCAACTGGTGGAAATGCTCTAAGGCAAGGGCAAGGGCAAGCAAGGGCTGCCACTATTCACGTGAATAGTGGCAGCCTTGCCTTTTTTGGTTCCACCCCAAAAAGTTAGGGTAAGGGCAAGAAAAAAAAATGCAACAAAATATAAACTTGTTATGTATTTATAGGGAAAGTGAATGAAATTGTTATGTATTTATAGGAAAAACATCCATAATTTTTTGGTTTTTTTTTTTTAATTTTTTTTTAATTTTGATTTTTTAAAGCATTTTTTTCAATTTTTTTGAATTTTTTTTGAATAGTGCTCGCCCTAGCCATGGCTAAGGGCAAACGGGTGGAGTTGCTCTAAGGCAAGGGCAAGGGCAAGCAAGGGCTGCCACTATTCACGTGAATAGTGGCAGCCTTGCCTTTTTTGGTTCCACCCCAAAAAGTTAGGGTAAGGGCAAGAAAAAAAAATGCAACAAAATATAAACTTGTTATGTATTTATAGGGAAAGTGAATGAAATTGTTATGTATTTATAGGAAAAACATCCATAATTTTTTGGTTTTTTTTTTTTAATTTTTTTTTAATTTTGATTTTTTAAAGCATTTTTTTCAATTTTTTTGAATTTTTTTTTACTCGCTGACATCAGCGCCCTCGGGCTGAAGTCCAGACACGATCTACCCCTGAGCTTGCCAGGACTGGTGGGACCCAGGGCTTGCCCGGGCTGCAAATGCTCCGCTGGAGGTCCAAAACCGAGGAAATGGACCTCTTGCCCTGGCTAAAGTCGCAACGGTAGAGATGCTCTTATATATATAGATAAACAATAATATAGTTGTGGGTGGTTGTTATCTCAGCACCACTGCGTACACCACCCTTACACAACCCTTACACCAACATTGTCACAACCACAATACCACCACCATCATTAAAATCACAACACTATATTCACAATTCAGTGTCTTGATGTAACTCTCAACACGGCACCTGTGTGATGTTACTTGAGCCGAGTATATGATATTACACAGCACAAAGACAAAACATGGAGGAAAAGCACACATTAAGAATTTTCATTTAATATATATAAAAAAACAATTTAGATAACTTCGAGTTTCTTTAAGATAACATTGGAACAGGTAAAAGTCTAGTTTTTAGGATTTGGAGTTTTTCATTAGAAGTGAATGTAATATAGTTTTAAATTTTAAATTTTTTATATTGAAATTTGAATTAATATCATTTATTTATCTTGAATGATAAATTTTAGTTAACTTGAACATGTTAATTTTTTATTATCTAGCACCACGATTGCCTCCACCCTCACGCAAATGCTTGTCTCATCACAGCCACTCATTTTGTAGGGAATTCATACAAAAAAAATTATCATATAAATTCCGCCTCTACATTACGTTATGTTTAATCGGTGTAAACAAAGAGATTTTTACAAAATCTAAAACTATAAATCTTAGTTTTCTAAATATATATGTTTTGAAATTCTCTATTGTTTTTTTTCAATCAATTGGGTGGGGGAATTTAAACATAAAACATCTTTCAATATTGGTAAGAAAATATTTAACTTTTTCAACATTGAACTCGAACAAGAAATTCCAAACTTTTTTTCTTCTCTGATATTTTCAAACTGCCTCATTAGAACGCACCACAAAAGAGAACACATTACTTTATTAGAATACCGACTATATCAAATCAGAGAAAATGTGATCGATGCAAATTAGATAATGACCATGGTTACAAACATTAATGAAATAAAAAATGATATAAAAATAATAATAAATTGTGTAATACTCACCAATTTTACAATTTTTTTACCACCAGTTTTACATTTCATATAACTAATAGTGAGTGTTAGTTATCGATATATCGTTTCAATGATAAATCACTTTATCAACACATTCACAATGTTTACTGCATGTGTTACAAAAGAAATATTTTTTAAAGACCTTTCCTATTAAGATGAGCGATAGTATACTAAACTCACATACACTGCACACGAATGCTAGGACTTGAACCAAAGACCTTGCCTGAGAGAGTAATTACTCCAAACCACTATATACTAGGGTCATTTGCACACAAAAAAAAAACATTGACCCTCACAATATATTCAATCTTAAGTAATTACCATGTCAATGATTTACCATATCTCCCTACGCATTATTGTTTATCCTTATTGCTTGTCTGTTATGTTTGAAACGGAAAAGTATTGTTGTTATTCATTGTATTTAGTGATTTCAAATTTATGATACATTCATATTCGATTTTATGTACATTACACTATTTCTTTTCATAATCTATATACATTGTATTTATTTTCTTCCATAGAAGGATCTTTACCAAAAATGCCGATCACCCAATTTGAACCTACTTTATATGGCATTAAGATGATAAAACAAGCCACACAGACAAAAAAAGAAAAATAAAACCGATACGTAATGGCACACATAAAAAGAATTAAAACCATTTACCACACGACAAAACCAAATATAAAGAGTAAAGCCGACCACATACACCATGTAATTATTTTCCAATTCATATATCCTTTATTTTGTTTTTATGTTTCTCCATATATCACAATATTAACTTTTTTTTTGTGTTTGGTAAAACAACTAACTATTTCCAGAAGTGTATTTTATACCTCTTTTGGTTTTCTCATGGGCCATATGCCCAAGAGTATTTATATATAAGGCGGTGCAAACACACAGAGAAGCACAAGTAGGCTCTTTCTCTGAGTATAGTGATCACAAAGTAAAAAAGCAGAGTTTGGTATACAATCATGTTGGGTTTGGTTTTGGCAGTTGGAAGGGAGCTTGGTTCCTCCATGTGGGTGGTCCTTTTGTGCAGCCTTGGTGCTCTTGTGGCCCTCAAATGGCTTCTGCAGAATGCAAATTCCTGGTACTATGAAACCCCGCTGGGTGAAAAGAAGTACTCTCTTCCTCCTGGTGACTTGGGCTGGCCTTTCATTGGCAACATGTGGTCTTTTCTAAGAGCTTTCAAGTCCTCCAACCCTGAAGCCTTCCTCAACTCCATGATTTCCAGGTTCACACCATCCTCTCCCCCCTTCCCTTTTCTCTCTCTCTCTCTCTCTCTCTCTCTCGTGTCTACAATTATATGTATTTTCTTTACTTTCTCTAAGCCAGATGAATTATCTAGTAATATCAATTTACAGTATCTAGTACATTGTCGTTATTCTGGTAACCATTACCCTCATCAATTCTTTTACAAAATAAAATGCTGGAGGCATTTTGATATGGTAATATGATGCCGTGATGATTCAAACTTGAGACCTCTTATCTACAGGATACGGCCCTTTTTCACTAGACTAGACCCCGTTGGTAGTTATACCAATGTTTTTGATGATGTGAATCTTTATGCTCTCCACTTTTGGTCACTTCGAGTTAAAAGTGAAACAAACACTCGCACACATCTAACAAGATTGCCTTATCAATGAACAATGCAGGTTTGGTCGTACTGGAATCTACAAAACCTTCATGTTTGGGAGCCCAAGTATCATCGTTACAACGCCTGAAGCAAGTAAAAAAGTTTTGACAGATGATGATGCATTTAAACCCGGGTGGCCTATTTCCACAGAGGAACTAATTGGAAAGAACTCGTTCACTAGTATATCTTTTGAAGAACACAAACGTCTACGAAAGCTAACAGCAGCTCCAGTCAATGGTTATGAAGCATTGTCCGTGTACACGACGTATATCGAAGAGAGGGTCATATCATCTTTGGAGAAATGGTCCAAAATGGGAGAAATAGAGTTCTTAACTCAACTCAGAAAGCTTACTTTCAGGATTATCATGTACATCTTTCTGAGCTCAGAGAGCGAGCCAGTCATGGAGGCTCTGGAGAGGGAATATACGATTCTTAACTATGGAGTTAGAGCCATGGCAATCAATCTTCCGGGATTTGCATACCATAAAGCACTTAAGGTGAGGGAATTATTGTTTTCGTAACATGGACATTAGTGTTTGCATTTTGTTTTAGCATCTGACCGAGTCATTTTCATTTTAGGCTCGGAAAAATCTTGTCTCTGCATTTCAATCCATTGTGGACGACCGCAGAGCTCAAAGGAAGGCCGGAAACTACGTGGCAAAGAAGAAAGATATGATGGATGCTCTGCTAGATGTTGTTGATGACGATGGAAGAAAACTTACAGATGCGGAAATTATAGATGTTCTGTTAATGTACTTGAATGCGGGCCATGAATCTTCTGGCCATACAATGATGTGGGCCGCCGTTTTCCTACAAAAACACCCAAAAATTTTCCAGAAAGCTAAGGTACATAAATTTTCGTAGTTTTGGATCAAGTTCTTTTATTTTGTCAAATTTATTTTTAATATTGGGAACTTATTTACTGGTGCAATGTGACAATTCATCATACATAGTAATTTCTAGCCTTCACTTTGAGTCCATACTCATTCCACTCCGATTTAGTCCTCTAATGAATTCTGATTTGCTAAAATGTTTGGTCAATGCAGGCAGAGCAAGAAGAGATTGTAAAAAGGAGGCCACCAACACAGAAGGGCATGACGTTCAAGGAATATCGCGAAATGGAGTATCTTTCCCAGGTACATAAGTGACTTCACTTCCATTTTTTCAGCCCATGCCATCATATTCCAGCTAACACTTTTAAACTCCATAGGTGATTGATGAAACTCTTCGTGTCGTAACATTCTCCCTTACCGTTTTTCGAGAGGCAAAGAAAGATGTCAATATAAACGGTGAGTGCATGGTTCTAAATGTTTTGCTTTAGAGGAAACAGAATTTGTATATTTGTTCAATTTATCTGTTTTGATGTGGAACCACCTTAAAAAATTTACTTAATGGCTTTGATTTCAGGTTATAGCGTTCCTAAGGGCTGGAAAGTTTTGGTCTGGTTCAGGAGCATTCACTATGATTCTGAAATATATCCAAATCCATTGGAATTCAACCCTGATCGATGGGATGTAAGTTCAGAAGCACTTTTGATGTACTGATAATTATGGCAAACAGTAATTTATATCTTAGATCAAACTTGTTTAACTGCTCTCTGCTGGCTCAGAACTACACGCCCAAACCATTGACTTTTCTTCCCTTTGGAGCTGGAAGCCGGCTGTGCCCAGGAAATGATCTTGCTAAGCTGGAAATCGCTATCTTCCTTCACCATTTCCTCCTTAACTATAAGTGAGTCATCTTGCAACCAAATTCCTCTCCATGACTAAAATTACAATTTATTTATTTGTTTTATTTTTATTTTTTCTGTATGTTCCTTCTAATGTTTCTGTAATTTGGTGCTGCAGGATGGAACCTACAAATCCGGACGGCCCATTGATGTACTTGCCACACACTAGGCCAAAAGACAATTGCTTGGCAAGAATCAAGAAATGTGGATCTGCATAGATATGAGAGGAGAAGTGAAGAAGGAAACACAGTCAAAAGGTTATGAAAACACAGAGTTTCTGTCTGCCTCATATATTAGGTTTTAGGTTCTATGTTTTTTGGTTGGCAAGTTTTGAACTTGGATCTGCCCATCTTGCAAACCAAGCTATAAGTGCTGGTGATTGTGCATTTGCAAGCCTGTTTGATGTATCACCATGTTGGTTTATCTAAATAAAATTGTTGGAAATTAAACCAGCATCTACTGTTGTTCATGGTTTTGTCCTTTTAGTTTTTTGATTTGTCTTGTATGCTTTTGCCCTTTAGTATTTGTTGCTGTGCAGAAACGGCCATGTTTTACTTATTTTCTGTAACTAAGAAACAGTTTTTGAGTCCAAATTCCATAATTTGTGTTCCGTAAGGCTCATTTTTCGAAAAACTATCTAAAAAACAACTATAAAAAAACCCCATTTTTAAAAACACAAAAGTGAAGGTTTAAGAGTTTTTTTGCTAACGGGGTTTAGCCCAGTAGAAGAGGGCTTTGACTTGCAGACAAGAGGTCTCAGATTTGAATCCCCACGGCATCATAGTTATGTGTGTTTGTGAGAAATCTCCCTCCCCTGTAGTTTAGACTAGGGTTTGTACTAAAAAAAAAGAGTTTTTTTCTTCTCAAAAAGCCCACCATGCCTCCTCCTCCTCCTCCTCCTCCTCCTCCTCTCTCTCTCTCTCTCTCTCTCTCTCTCTCTCCCCTTCACCTAGTCATCCCTTCCAATTCTGACTCGGACTTTGGACAACGACGACTTTTCACACCTACTAGTCAACTCGAAGCTTGACCCGACCCAGACCCACTCCTAGAACTCACCCTCCTAGATACTTTGATCCTTGTGTTGGATAAAACTGAAACTCTAAGACTTGCTTAAACGTTGAACACAAAAGCTATTGCTGAAAGTTTCAAACTTGATTAATTGAATTGAATGAAAGAGTACAATTTAAATAGGGAAACTAAAGCTACTGTTGTAAGTAACATGATCGTCATTTAGCAGATTTTGTGGAGCCACAATCCACGATTGAAAGCATGAAAAATAAACATGGTTATCCACACTAACCATGACTCCTACAAACTAGGGATTCCCTATAGTCTAGGTATCATTGATCTCCTAACTATAGGCAACAACTATTATTAAAAATAAATAACTTAAAAACAAATCTTAACACCATCCCTTAAACTGATTTACGCAGAAAACAGTTTAAGATTTAAACTTCATCTATAGTCCAGTGCTGATACCCTTCCTTGAACAACGACATGTGAAGAGCAAACTCCAAGTATGCTTTTGAGGTTCTTGAACACTGGTTGTTTGAGAGGATTAGTTAGGATATTAGCATCTTGGTCTTTACTCTTGCAAAACTCTGACTCAATCACATCATCTTTGCAGAGATCACATTAGAAGTGATAATGAACATCTATATGTTTGCTTCTCCATGCATAAATGGATTCTTTGAAAGCTTTATGACAGAAACATTGTCCCAAAATATTATTGTTGGAACTTACTGCTGATGACCAAGAACTTCAAGCATTTTCTAAGCCAAATGGCTTGGCAAGAACACAAAGCAGCTGCGAGAAACTCAGCTTCAGTTGTGGATAATGTCACTTTGCTTCTTCTTTGAGGACCACGAAAGAACACCTAACTCATTAAGAACACATGCCTAGAAGTGCTCTTTAGATAATCAATATCCTTTCCATAATCAATGTGACTGAAGCCAAAGAAAATTGCTTTTTCACCCCTTTTGTAAAGAACACCAAAATCAGATGTTCCTTTGAATTATCGAAAGATTCTCTTAACTGCCTTGAGATGCATCCCAGTAGGATTCTCCATGTAACAACTTATCAAACTAACATCATGCATGATGTCTGGCCTTGTTGAAGTAAGTACATTAGACTTCCAATAATTTGCTTGAAGTATTGTCAATTCTCTCACCATCGGGATCTCTTGTCAACTTCAAACGAATTTCAGTTAGTGTTCCAACTGGATTGCAAGTCATCATCTAAAACCTTTCAAGCACTTCAAGAACATATTTCTTTTGAAAATAAAGTTTCCAGCAGCTGATTGTACTACTTCCATGCCAAGAAAGTAGTGCATTAGTCCCAAATCAGTCATATCGAACTCATTCATCATAGACTTCTTAAACTCATCAAACATATCACCATAACTTCCAATGTAAATCAAGTCATCAATATAAAGATACAGGATGAGCATTTTACCTTCATCACCAACCTTAACATACAAAGTATGTTCATATGGACACTTTTGGAAGCCATGTTTGGCAAAATATGCATCTATGCGGTTGTACCAAGCTCATGCTGCTTGTTTCAACCTATAGAATCAATTTAGTCCAAATCACAAACCATACCCTAAAGTGTGTCTTCCTTGGCTACAGTCCAAATCACAAAGGTTATATGTGTCGAGATTCCTCTACATGATGTATTTACACCTTTCGCCGTGTTTTATTTAACGAACAAACATTTCCATTCAATAATTTGCAAGTACTATCGCGCACGGCATATGTCGACATTGATTTTCATCTTATTGATGCTCCTGTCTCCCAGCCTCTTCCTCCCAATTCTGTTCCAGCAACCAACTCCTCCTTTAGGCCCCATCTTTTTGCATAATACAATCCCGTGACTGGCCCAACCTATCTTGCCTTGGTTACCTAGACTGTCCCACAAGGTCCACAAGCTTTTCTAAGCCCATCCCGATTCTCACCAGACCATGCTAGCACTTCTGCCCTAGTACTAATGCCTCATGTAATCCCTAATAGCCCCCATGGGCCAGTCCTCTCTGTCCCTACCATATTGGATCATCCAACTCCATTGCAACCTTCTACAGACCCGGTTCCTACTAATGCCTCTCACTCTGCTCATATTGTTCTGCCCCCTCGCATCCGCACTTGCCTTTAAGATGGCATTCACAAGCCCAAACAACGAACTGACGGCACTGTTAGATATCGTATTCCCCGTGCATTACTGGTTGCTCTTGATCATTCTGAACCAACTTGTTTTTCACAGGCTTCTCGACATCCTAAGTGGTGTGATGCAATGACCGAAGAGATTAATGCCTTTATCAAGAATGAAACATGCATGGTCGTTGGTCCTTCCTACTACCTCTCAAAACTTGGTTGGTTGCAAGTGGGTCTTTCAGATCAAGCTTAATTCAGGCAGTTCTCTTGAGCAGTACAAGGCTTGCCTTATTACCAAAGGCTTCCACCATCAATCCGGTATTGATTATGCATAAACTTTCAGTCCTGTTGTCAAGCTCGCCACAATTCGCATTGTTCTTAGCCTTGCTATCTCTCATGGTTGGTCTCTTCGGCAATCGGATGTCAAAAATGCCTTTTTCCATGGTGTTCTTCAGGAAGATGTTTACATGGTTCAACCTCCTGGCTATATTGACTCGGCAAGCCTACAACATGTTTATAAGTTACATAAGGCCCTTTATGGCCTCAAGCAAGCCCCATGGGCTTGGTTTCAGCGTATCAGTCACTTCTTCCTCACAACTGGGTTCTCTCGCAGCCTAGCCGATGCCTCTTTCTTTATTTTTCGTCATGCCTTTCATACCATCTTTCTATTAGTATATGTCAATGACATTGTTGTGACATGCAGTGACCCATCTCTATTACAAGATTTCATTCATCTTTTGGCTCACCAATTTGACATTAAGGACCTTGGTCCTCTTAGCTAATTTCTTGGATTACAAGTCTCTCACCAGGATGACTCTCTTCATCTCAGTTAACTCAAATATGCCAATGATCTCTTGGAAAAGACTGCTCTTGTTCACTCCAAACCGGCATTCACCCCCTTGGTTGCCATGACTCTCCTATCTCTAATCGACAGCAGCTTGCTCTCCAATCCCGCTAAATATTGTGAGCTTGTCGGCAGTCTCTAGTACCTTTCTCTTACTCGCCTAACATCTCCTTTGTTGTCAACACAGTTACCCAGTTTATGAATGCTCCACCCACAACCCATCTCATTGTTGCAAAACGAATTCTCTGCTACTTCAAAGGCACCATGGATTACGGCATCACTTTCTCTCCTCAACTCGCCAATGCTTCTCTTTGTGCCTATTCATATGCCGACTGGCAGGTTGCCCTCACTTTCGCCGCAAAACCACGGGTTACTTGATTTCTCTTGGCACTAATCATCTCTCGTAGTGTTCCAAAAAGCAACCTACTGTATCTCGCTCTAGTGCCAAATCTGAATATATGGCCCTCTCTCATGCTTGTGCCAAAACAACTTGGTTATGCTCTTTATTGCATGAGCTTGGTGTTCGACTTCACTTTCCTGTCCTTCTTCACTGTGGTAATCTTATACCACCTATATGGCTACAAACTCGGTCTTTAATGCTCGTACCCACCACATTGAGTTGGATTATCACTTTTTTCGTGAGAAGGTTGCCCTTGGAAGCCATCAAGTTCAATTTATTCCCTCTGTCGACCAACCGATGGATATTCTCACTAAGGTACTTCACAAGCCGCCCCATTAACTCATTTGCTCCAACTTGTCCATCCAGGGATGTCTCGTTTGCCAGGGGGAGAGGGGGTGTCAACACAAATCTTGGCATATATTACTTTCCTATTGTATTTAGAAAATATGTACTGCTCACACTTATTGAAATACAAGGAACACATTTTCTACACCAAACTTTCGACTCAAGCTCCTCCTTGACATGATAGGCCATCAACAACGTCTCTTCTTCCTTCTTCTCAGCAAAGTTCAACTTCTCTTCCTGTTTTTTGTTTTTAGACGTCCTTGTGTAGCATTCATTGTGATAATGCCCATAATTGCCATACCTATAGCACTCAATCTTGGACTTGTCCTCTTTCTCTATTTTGGGAGTGATCATCATCTCTCTTGTAATTTTGATGGTGTCTGCTTTCATCTCTGTTGTCTCGACCTCTGCCCTCATCTTTATTACCTCGACCACCTCTTCCTCGGCCTCTACCTCTACCTCGACCTCTTCCTTTTGAACTTGAGGATTTAGCAAAGGTAGAAGCTTTCAAAGCTTGCTCATCTGAGGTAACTCAGTTTAGCCTTTGCTCATAGACCAACAAGGAGCTTTGCAGCTCATCTATTGACATCTCGTTAGTATTATTGGACTCTTCAATAGAGCACACAACATAATCGAATTTGGGAGCCATAGATTTTAGGATCTTCTCAATAATGGCCACATCATCGAGCTTGTCACCATGGATTGTTATCTTGTTTGCAATTCCCATTGCTCTCCCAAAGTAATCAGTAACAAACTCTCCTCATTTCATCTGAAGAGTCTCGAAGTCTTTTCTTAAAGCTTGAAGCTGTGCACACTTCAGCCTTGCCGAGCCTAGTACTTTTTCTTCATGGATTCCCATATGTTTTTGGTTGTATGCTTTTGGAGAATAGTCTCCAAAATAGCATGATCAATAGCCTAGAGTAAATAATTCTTCACCTTCAAATATTTCAGCCCTCTGATCATTAAGTTTCTTCTATTGTTGTTGTGTCAGTAGTGGTCATTCTTCTGGCACTTCATATCCTCTCTCCACAAGATCTCAATATTCTTTGGACCTTAGGAAGTTCTCCATCAACATGCTCTAATGGTCATAATGACTATCAAAGCAAGGTATGGCTGGCTGGACAAAGTTCTCTGTTGGCTTGTCAGTCACCATAGATTCCTGCTGCTGCAAGACACAAAAAGCTGCTGCTATTTGGGATTTTTTTGGTCAGGTCCAGTGGAGGCTCTGATACCACAATTCACAATTAAAAGCATGAAAAACAAACATGGTTACCCACACTAATCATGACTCCTACAAACTAGAGATTCACCTACAGTCTAGGTATCACTAATCTCCAAACTATAGACAACAACAATTATTAAAAATAAATAACTTAAAAACAAATCTTAACACCTTCCACAACGTTTGAAACCTCTCAGTCAAGCTCTCGTCTGGCGACCTCACGCTCGAGAATGGCATGGTGCTGAAATGGTGAGCTGCATGATCCTCGTGTTCCTATCGATTCAGAAATAGTTTTAGAGTTCGATATCAAACAAGTTTTCATATCTTAAAATCAGTATTTGAAATAGGAGCTGGCTGAATCGATTTAGTTCATTGATTTTCTTAGTGAACGACAAAACCACTAGAGTTAAACAATCTACAATTCGATGATCGACCCTAGAGATTGCCAAGGGTATGTTAACGACACCGAACTTGCCAAGTAAAATATCAAAATGTGATGAACTCAATGCATTAGTAAAAAAGTCTGCTGGCTGAGTATTTTAGATGAGGATAAGATTGGCCATTGGAGGCACGGTTTTGTTCCTGTGTAGTTGTGTTTTTGGGCTTTGCCCCTCATTTTACCACCACACCACACACCCCACACCACCCCCCTCCCCCCAAATAAAAAAAGGTGCTGATGAAGTATTTGAAATGTGAGCAGTTTGTGCCGTGCCTTGTGGTCCATGAGTTTTTTTAAAGCCGTCATTTTAGTTTTCAAATTTTTAAATCAATAAATGCGGGCATTAATCATGTAGATCAATTTGGTCTTTATCATCGCAATTCATAAAAAACTTATGTTAAAATTGGTCGTGTGTGACAAGCTTTAAAAGGGATATTTTTCATCAAAAATACCTTATCTGGCTAATGGACAAAAGAAAATTAACGTTCTTGACTCAACAAGGTCATATGCTTTCTATTTTTAATTTCACATTAGGTTCATCAAAGTAGATCAAATAACCATGTTGAGTAAAACAAGTGATAATTTGAAAATTTGAGAACTGGAACGAGGCCACTCGTGATAAAACAAGGAATAGTCTAAGGAGGTTTCTCACATATACTACTAAATACTAGGGTACTATGAAGGTTGGAATCTGAGACATCTAGTCTGTAAATAAGACACTTTTCCACTCAGCTAGACAACATTGGCAAAACAAAAACCATTTTTAATTTGAATGAAAGCCGTGAGATCCAAACTCTTTTATGGTGAAAGAGTATTGTGGTTGTCCATTGTATTTAGTCATTTTAAATTTAAGATACACAAAATATAGCAACTCATATGCGATTTTATGTACATTACACTATTTCTTTTCATAATCTATATACACTGTATTTATTTTCTTACATTGCATTAAGATGAAAAAACAAGCCACACAGACAAATAAAGAAAGAAAAAAAAAATTGTGGTACACATAAAAAGAGTTAAAGCCATTTACCACACGACAAAACCAAATATAGATAAAGAGTAAAGCCGACTACCTTATACACCATGTCATTTTACCACAAATTGTTTTCCAATTCACATATCCTTTATTTTGTTTTCATTTTTATTTTATCCATATATTTAATTTTTTTGGGTTTGGTAAAACAACTAACTATTTCCTTAAGTGTATTTTTCACGTCTTTTGGTTCTCTCATGGGCCATGCCCAAAAGTATTAATATATAATGGTGTGCAAACATAGAGTAGAACAAGCAGACTCTGAGCTTCTTCTATTCTCTCCCTCTCTCGCTCTCTCTCTCTCTCTGAGTATAGTGATAACAAAGTAAAAGAGCAGAGTTTGGTTCCTTAAAGGTATACAATTATGTTGGGTTTGGTTTTGGGAGTGGGAAGGGAGCTTGGTTCCTCCATGTGGATGGTCCTTTTGTGCAGCCTTGGTGCTTTTGTGGCCCTCAAATGGGTTCTGCAGAATGCAAATTCCTGGTACTATGAAACCCCGCTGGGTGAAAATAAGTACTCTCTCCCTCCTGGTGACTTGGGCTGGCCTTTCATTGGCAACATGTGGTCTTTTCTCAGAGCTTTCAAGTCCTCCAACCCTGAAGCCTTCCTCAACTCCATGGTTTCCAGGTTCACACCTCTCTCTCTCTCTCTCTCTCTCTCTCTCTCTCTCTCTCTCTCTCTCTCTCGTCTACAATTATATGCATTTTCTTTACTTTCTCTAGGCCAGATGAATTATCTAGTAATATCAATTTACAGTATCTAGTACATTGTCGATATTCTGGTAACCATTACCCTCAATTCTTTTACAAAATAAAATGCTGGAGGCATTTTGATATGGTAATATGATGCCGTAAGGATTCGAACTTGACACCTTTGATCTACAGGACACGGCCATTTTCCACTAGATTAGACCCCGTTGGCAGTTATACCAATGCTTTTGATGATGTGAATGGAAGAGTTTCTTTATGCTCTCCACTTTTGGTCACTTCGAGTTAGAAGTGAAACACACACTCGCACACATCTAACAACATTGCCTTATCAATGAACAATGCAGGTTTGGTCGTACTGGAATCTACAAAACCTTCATGTTTGGGAGCCCAAGTATCATCGTTACAACGCCTGAAGCAAGTAAAAAAGTTTTGACAGATGATGATGCATTTAAACCCGGGTGGCCTATTTCCACAGAGGAACTAATTGGAAAGAACTCGTTCACTAGTATATCTTTTGAAGAACACAAACGTCTACGAAAGCTAACAGCAGCTCCAGTCAATGGTTATGAAGCATTGTCCGTGTACACGACGTATATCGAAGAGAGGGTCATATCATCTTTGGAGAAATGGTCCAAAATGGGAGAAATAGAGTTCTTAACTCAACTCAGAAAGCTTACTTTCAGGATTATCATGTACATCTTTCTGAGCTCAGAGAGCGAGCCAGTCATGGAGGCTCTGGAGAGGGAATATACAATTCTTAACTATGGAGTTAGAGCCATGGCAATCAATCTTCCGGGATTTGCATACCATAAAGCACTTAAGGTGAGGGAATTATTGTTTTCGTAACATGGACATTAGTGTTTGCATTTTGTTTTAGCATCTAACCGAGTCATTTTCATTTTAGGCTCGGAAAAATCTTGTCTCTGCATTTCAATCCATTGTGGACGACCGCAGAGCTCAAAGGAAGGCCGGAAACTACGTGGCAAAGAAGAAAGATATGATGGATGCTCTGCTAGATGTTGTTGATGACGATGGAAGAAAACTTACAGATGCGGAAATTATAGATGTTCTGTTAATGTACTTGAATGCGGGCCATGAATCTTCTGGCCATACAATGATGTGGGCCGCCGTTTTCCTACAAAAACACCAAAAAATTTTCCAGAAAGCTAAGGTACATGAATTTTCGTAGTTTTGGATCAAGTTCTTTTATTTTGTCAAATTTATTTTTAATATTGGGAACTTATTTACTGGTGCAATGTGACAATTCATCATACATAGTAATTTCTAGCCTTCACTTTGAGTCCATACTCATTCCACTCCGATTTAGTCCTCTAATGAATTCTGATTTGCTAAAATGTTTGGTCAATGCAGGCAGAGCAAGAAGAGATTGTAAAAAGGAGGCCACCAACACAGAAGGGCATGACGTTCAAGGAATATCGCGAAATGGAGTATCTTTCCCAGGTACATAAGTGACTTCACTTCCATTTTTTCAGCCCATGCCATCATATTCCAGCTAACACTTTTAAACTCCATAGGTGATTGATGAAACTCTTCGTGTCGTAACATTCTCCCTTACCGTTTTTCGAGAGGCAAAGAAAGATGTCAATATAAACGGTGAGTGCATGGTTCTAAATGTTTTGCTTTAGAGGAAACAGAATTTGTATATTTGTTCAATTTATCTGTTTTGATGTGGAACCACCTTAAAAAATTTACTTAATGGCTTTGATTTCAGGTTATAGCGTTCCTAAGGGCTGGAAAGTTTTGGTCTGGTTCAGGAGCATTCACTATGATTCTGAAATATATCCAAATCCATTGGAATTCAACCCTGATCGATGGGATGTAAGTTCAGAAGCACTTTTGATGTACTGATAATTATGGCAAACAGTAATTTATATCTTAGATCAAACTTGTTTAACTGCTCTCTGCTGGCTCAGAACTACACGCCCAAACCATTGACTTTTCTTCCCTTTGGAGCTGGAAGCCGGCTGTGCCCCGGAAATGATCTTGCTAAGCTGGAAATCGCTATCTTCCTTCACCATTTCCTCCTTAACTATAAGTGAGTCATCTTGCAACCAAATTCCTCTCCATGACTAAAATTACAATTTATTTATTTGTTTTATTTTTATTTTTTCTGTATGTTCCTTCTAATGTTTCTGTAATTTGGTGCTGCAGGATGGAACCTACAAATCCGGACGGCCCATTGATGTACTTGCCACACACTAGGCCAAAAGACAATTGCTTGGCAAGAATCAAGAAATGTGGATCTGCATAGATATGAGAGGAGAAGTGAAGAAAGAAACACAGTCAAAGGTTATGAAAACACAGAGTTTCTGTCTGCCTCACATATTAGGTTTTAGGTTCTATGTTTTTCGGTTTGCAAGTTTTGAACTTCGATATGCCCATCTGTTACCACACAAGCAGCCGTATCAGCAATCGTTTCAGAGAAGTGTGGCGGCAAGGTTTCACAGAGTTAGGAGCAGTTGGTTTTGGTAGTTAATTAAGAGGTTAATTATGTTTTGATGGGAAAAGGCCTAGCATGCAAACCAAGCTATAAGAGCTGGTAATTGTGCATGTGCAGGCTTGTTTTTCGGGTTCTCTAAATAAAATTGTTGGAAATTAAACATAGCGCCTATTTTTGTTCATGGGTTTGTCTTTTTTGTTTTGTCTTTTGTTTTGGATAATCAGCTGACATGTAATGGAAACCTTGAGTTAAGAACCAATTTTACGAAAAAAGTTCAACATGTCCTCAACATAATTAAACAAACATGAGTCAAAGTCAAAGTCACAAACCAAGAGCTTATCAATTAGAAAATTTTATGTTGGCGTGAGTCAACGTAAACCTTCTTATTAGGAATAAAATTTGTATTTATTGTAAATATTTAATTTGAGTAGAATTAGGAGATTTTGTATATATTTTTTATTTGTACTTATTCTGTATGTAGTATATATCCCTAATTAAGAGAAGAATACACATATCAGTTTAAACCCTAATTACTTTTCAGTTGGTATTAGAGCAGGTTCTGATCCGTCTCTACGACATCAAAACCCTAATCCTAAAAATAACTATTTTCGTTGCACCTAGCCTATACACCTAAACATGTGCTGCCTATATACCTAAGCATGCGTCGTCTCTTATCTCTTACTGTTGTCGTCACCACCTAATCTTCTGATGCCGCCGTCATCTATCACCATGTCGGAGTCACTGAATCTTCTTCTTCTACCCATATTGTGACGGTTCATACTGAATCATCTACTAGTCTACTCACGGGATTCAAATTGAACAAATCCAACTATGAGATATGGGCTTCGATGATCGAACTCCATGCTACTACAAAAGGCAAATTGGGTTACCTGATTGGCAACACTGATGCCCCTGACTACCAAGACCCACAATTTGGGAAGTGAAAAACTGTTGATGCTAGTGTGAAAAGCTGGATGCTGCGAACTATGGAACTCAGTTTGTTGAATGTGTTTCATACTTTACCTACTGCTTAGGAAATTTGGGATGCTGTCAATCAGATTTTTTATGATGGCTCTGACATATCCTAGCTCTATGAAATGCGGTTCCAAGCTACTCGTATCAAGCAAGAAGGTCGTCCTATCTCTACCTATTTCACCAAATTTAAGGCAATCTGGCTTGAATTGGACAAGAGACGTCTTTTTCAGATGAAGTGTGCTAATGATATGAAGACTTTTCAGGCTGTTGTTATGGCAAATCGTGTCAATGATTTTTTTGGCTAGACTTGACTATACTTATAACAAGGTCTGCAGTGATATTCTACAGAGTGATAAAGTTCCAAGTATCGAAAATGTCTTTTTTATGGTCCGTCTAAAGGCTCAACGCCAGATTACTATGCTTGGATCACGCACCAAGATTGGGGAACCTACTATTGTGTTTGCTTCCAAAAACACTGCTCTAGTTTCTTCGCCTATAAGGTCTGGCTCCTCTGCCGTTCCACCTCGTCGCCTGACTTCTACAGAAAAAGACAAACTCAAGTGTGATCAGTGTTGTGAAAAGAGACATATTATCGACACATGTTGGGCATTGCATGGGGTACCAAATTAAGAGAAGGAACGAGGGCTTTTAAAAAAAAACAACTGGGAGGCAAAGCTTATGTGGCTGACGTCACCATTGGACACAGCCACCTTACCGCTACTCCTGCTCCGGCCGTGACCGCGGTCTTAAGCACTTCAACACCTCTTACACCTATGCCGCCTCTAGGTAACTTTGGCAGGGGCTTTCCATACCCATGATACAAGCGATACAAGTTGGATTATTGATTTAGGAGCTCCTGACCATATGACGTATAATTCTACTTTATTATCTACTACTCTTCCGCCTCATCGTGATCATGTTCTGACTGTTAATAATGCTGCTGGTCTGTAGGCCGAGAAACCAGAGCAGTGTTTTTGGAAGCAAACACAACAGCAAGTTCCTCACTCTTAGTGCCGGATCCAAGCATAATAATCTGTCGTTGAGCCTCTCGACGGACCATAAAAAATACATTTTCGATATTTGGAACTTTATCACTCTGTAGAATCTCACTGCGGACCTTGTCATAAGTATCGTCAAGGCCAACCAAAAAATCACACACGATCTGCCATAACAGCAGCCTGAACAATCTTCATATCATTAGCACACTTCATCTAAACATGACGACCCTCTTGCTTGAGACAGGTAGCCTGGCACCGCAATTCATAGAGCTGGGATATGTCAGAGCCATTATAAAACATCTGATTAACAGCATTCCAAATTTCCTTAGCAATAGGCAGAGTATGAAATATATTCAACAAACTGGGTTCCATAGTTCGCAGGATCCAACTTTTAACAATAGCATCAACAATTTTCCACTTCCCAAATTTTGGGTCTTGGGAATCAGGGGCATCAGTGTCTCCAGTCAGGTAACCCAACTTGCCTTGTGTAGTAGCATGGAGTTCGATCATCGAAGCTCATATCTCATAGTTGGATCCATTCAATTTGAACTTCATAGGTAGATTAGTGGACAATTCGGCATGAACCGTCACAATAGGAGTAGAAGAAGAAGATTTAGTGACATCTAACATGGTGATAGATGACGGCGACAGCAGAAGATTAGGTGGCGACGACGACAGTAAGAGATATGAGATGGCACAGGCTTAGGTGTATAGGCTAGGTGCAGCGGAAATAGGTATTTTTTAGGATTAGGGTTTTGATGTTGTAGAGACGGATCGAAACTTGCTCTGATACCAACTCAAAATAATTAGGGTTTAAACTAATATATTTATTCCTCTCTCAAGGAGGAATATATATACTACGTACAGAGTGGGTACAAATAGGAAATATGTACAAAATCTCCTAATTCTACTCAAATTAGATCATTACAATAAAATATAAATTGTATTCCTAATAGGAACAAATTCTATTCCTAAAAGGAACGTTGACTCACGCTTACACCCTCAACCAAAGCTCTCTGATATATTAACAAATTATATATACAGTTCCCTTTTATTGAGAGATTGAGGGACACCCTTTAAGGTCCTCTACGATTTTTTTTTCAACGATTCAAAGCATCTATTTTTCAAGTCTACATTCATAGATCATCTTTGGAAAAAAATTAGACAAATCCGAAACCGTTTCGATATCCAATTGTGTCCTACAAAATCAATGAACACGGTGCTTCAAGAAAGTATTAAAATTTCAATAACTCAATTGAGTGGTCAAATGATATCGGACTCAAGTGATTTTTTGTAGAGATAATCTTTGACTAATTATATATAAAAAATAGACGTTTGGGTTAGCAAAATACAATGCGGAGTGAGCCCTACAAGGGTGTCCTTCAAATTAGTTATTTGAGAGATCCCTCAATGGAAGATCTATGTATATATATATATATATATATTTCAAGCTCAAACCAAGATGAGGTCCAACTTTGCCTCCACAATGCCCATATCCTATTAAGTGTTTTTAGAGCCTATCTATTACACCTTCTAGGCTTGGATTTGACTCGACAAATTTTTATCCCATATTTGTTTTCACTTGGTTCTAATTTTAAGTGAAACTGTTAATACTGGCCCCACCAAAAACACCTCCTTAGATGTTCTTAGGGAAACCTATGTGGAAAAGGAGGACTAGACATTCTCGACCCAAGGGCCACCAAAGTGCCTGCAACCACCCAAGTGCTAGCCAACCACCGACCACCCAAGTGCCATCCACAACCACCAATCACCCAAGCACCTGCAACCAATCTAAACCCCCGTCGTCATAGCCACATGCAACAACCCCAATCCACCATCGCAGGCACATGGTTCCATTTAATTTCGACGAGCACCATATGATTTGACTTCCATTCAAAACTCAGATAATAAGAAAATCCACCATCGTAACCATATGATTTTGGTACGCACCAATGGCAAACTATGAGGACTTCATAGCTTGGACTTAGTGCTGTAGGCAACAAGGAGAAGACGAGTAAAAGAGAAAAAGGAGAGAAAAATTTCTAGCCAAAAAAAGCACAGATAAAAAAGGACTAAGAATAAGAGGAGAAGGAGACGATGACAACCACTGTGCTAGGAAGGAAGAGCACATGTAGCAGGGCTATGCGCAGGAGGAAGAAGAAGAAAAGTTTTATAAGAAAATAAAAAAAATCCACATGCCCAAAAATATATATATTTAAAAAACTTACTTTCCACACTAAATAAATAAATAAATAAATAAATTACAAAGAAAATATTTAAAAATAATGTAGTCAAACTCCAATCAAATGTAAACCAGACACAGTACATGTGCTATCCAGTTTAAGCCAGACTAAGTCAATCCAAGAAAATTTCAGGATTTAGTCTATTCCATTACAGTCCACGTACTAAACGACCCCTTAAACTGTTGGTGTTTAGAAATCATGAAAGGAAACTACTCCCTTCTAATATGGGACTAAGTGAAAATATATTTTCTTATACAAACTCTAACACAATAGTCTAAACTACTCTAGATTAGTGTCATCTATGAGGGGGGAATTTGAACTTAGGTGGAAAGAGACGTACTCATTGTTGATTTTTGAAAGGCATTGCAACCATGTTTGAGTTGAAATTAGTCCCACATTGAAAAACTAGGGTTCCCTAAGGTCTTTATAATACTTACTCTTGGAAATATAATAATTTCGATTCGGCTATGCAAGTGGCCCAATTGAGTGACTTGTGGGCTTGGCCTTTGAGTCAATGTCTAATTAGTTGGGTCAATGGTTAATTAATATATATTCAATTAATCAAAAGATGGGCCTTAATTAGTTAAATTATTTTTTAAAATTAAAATATCTGATAAGTTTGTCTGATTGGGTTTTACCGTTATCTGATACCTGTTCCAATAGGTATCAGCCCTTTATATAAACAGGAGCCTTGACTCTGTTTACATTACATAAAAAATGCAGAAATCATTCAAAGTCATCTTCCTGTTTATAGCCTGAGAGAAACACACATATTTCGTCAGAAATCAAAGCTCTAGTGCTAGGACTTTGATTTTAGATAGTTGTATCCTAGTGGAGCAGACACCTGTAGAACTACAAGCACACTGTGTAGGGGTGAAATTCTATTTCAAGGACATTGCAATCTGCAAGCCTCTATTTGCAAAACCAATCAATTTTTATTTTACTGCCTAGTTTAATTTTGTGATTTTATTTATTATTTAATTTAATTGTTAAATTAAATTATTGTTATTCAACCAACACTCACTGTTCCTGGCCAACTTGCTTAACCATGTCTCCTTGCACTACAGTGTTTTAAGGGCTATATTCTAATGAATAAACAAATCCACCTACGCTTGCATTGCTGGTGCCTATTGTGGCCCTTCGCGTGGGTGGCGAGTGGAAGAAGCTTGCACTTGTCTTCACGTGGCCTACAGCGCAAAAGTGGCATGGGTCTTGCGCCATGGTTGGGCTGCAACAAGGGCTCCAAATGTGTGGACTTGGAGGAATTACTCTAGCGGTCTGAGATGGAGAGAGTCAACTATTTATTGCCGAAGGGGATTGGTTTACGTAAAAGTCAGTTTCTTTATAAAAAAAAAGTTTGTGGAGTATAACTGAGTTGGTTTCTGCTATCTCCATTTATGTGGACAGAAGTTTGAAATTTTCAGGCCAAATAGATAATTATGGGGTAATTTTTACTTTACTATGGTAAAGTTTTCCGACTTTTAGAGTTAGATACATCATTTTTTTTTTCCGTCTTAGTCGCATGCACAAGTTAATTTACTTACCAGTTTCATACATATCGTCAATCTTTATGTTGACAAGTGACATAACAACAAATGTGCAACGTAGATTCACTCATTTATGCCATGTGGCAAAAATGCTCTCCTTATATGATACCACATGGTCCACATATATTATTAAATAAATAAAAATAAAAATTCCTCTCTCTCTCTCTCTCTCTGTCACACCCCGGACCGGCTCCGCCGTAGCAGGATATTGTCCGCTCTGGGCCTGGCTACATTCTCACCAACCCGCACGGTTTTGTTTCTGGGAGCTCACGAAGCAACTTCCCAGGGTGGTCACCCATCCTGGGATTGCTCCGGCCTCCAACTCGCTTAACTTCGGAGTTCCTACGAACCCGAAGCCAGTGAGCTCCCAGAAGGCCTCACGCTATGAGGATGCGAGGTGTGCCATATAAGGCACATCACCCCCCTCTCCGTTTGGTCGATGTGGGATCTCACAATCCACCCCCCCTTAAGGGATCCGACGTCCTCGTCGGCACACTCGCACCACACGGCAGAGTGGCTCTGATACCAAATTGTTACACCCCGGACCGGCTCCGCCATAGCAGGATATTGTCCGCTCTGGGCCTGGCTACATTCTCACCAACCCGCACGGTTTTGTTTCTGGGAGCTCACGAAGCAACTTCCCAGGGTGGTCACCCATCCTGGGATTGCTCCAGCCTCCAACTCGCTTAACTTTCTGAGTTCCTACGAACCCGAAGCCAGTGAGCTCCCAAAAGGCCTCCTACTAGATGGATGCGAGGTGTGCCATATAAGGCACATCACCCCCCCTCCGTTTGGTCGATGTGGGATCTCACACTCTCTCTCGGAGAACCCCATCCAACTCTCGTTCTCTCCTTGCTCTCTCATCGAACACAGAACCCCAGCCAACCTTCTCAAGAAACCTAAAAAACTTCTCTTTTCCTTTTCCCATGACCACATTTGTTGCCATGTCCGCAGTTAATAGACTCGATCACAGAAAGACTGACGACATGTATGAAAGTGGTGAGAAAATCAACTTTGTGTATGTGACTGAGACGAAAAAAATTTGATGTTTCGAAGTCTAAAAGTTGGTAAACTTAACCATGGTAAAGTGAAAATTACCCATAATTATGTAAACCTCCCCTCCTCAAATCACATGAACTACCAAAAAAAAAAAAGAGGCTTAAATGTCAAAATAGTCCTTGTGGTTTAACCATTTGGCCAATTTAGTCCTTGTGTTTTTCATTTGGCCGATTTAGTCCTTGTGTTTTACTCCGTTAACTAATGTTGTCCATTCCGTTAAATTATTATTTAAAAAGTTCATTAAAGTTTTAAAAATTAATAAAAAACTGTAATTGTTTTAAATAAATAAAAAAAATTACAAGTTCACTTTAATGATTAACAAAATAAGGGCCTACAATCCTCAAATTCTCCGATTGGTCACCACCGATTCAACCCTCTAATAAAAAGTTCTCCAATTTGCATCAATGCCGCCAGTCTCTTCTACATGCCCATAATACAATCTATGGGGTGGATAAAAACATTAGCAAGAGCAAAAGGGCCTCGACAACCATAAAAAGAAGGATTTCCCCACTGGAATGTGGTGGCTGGTCTTTTATTTTTTCAAATTGAAATTTAATTTTTTTATTAAATAATTAGAGATTTTTAATTAATTTAAATAAAATTTATGAATTTTTTTAACAACAATTTAATAGAATGGACAATATTGACTAACGGAGTAAAACACAAGTACTAAATCAACCAAATTAAAAACACGGGGACTAAATTGGCCAAATGAATAAAACACAGGGATCATTTTAACATTTAAGCCCAAAAAAAAAGAAAAAAAAAAAAGAAAATGCAAATTGGCTCAAGGGGCTAGTTTTAATGAAGGTTAAACTGCAATTTTGTCTCTTGAACTATAGCATAATTGTCAATTTGTCTTTAATTTTTAAAAAGAGATATTTAGTTATATACCCATTTTTAACACTAAAATTATAAATAAACCCTACACCATTTAATTTCTATAAACAAACCCAAAAAATGACAGCTGTCTCTATTGAATTTAGTTTTGTTTATTAAATTAATTTGATGCCCTATTGAGTGTTTTTGGTTTTTTTTATAAGTTTTTGGGTTGAGTTTTTTTTAAAAAATCAATGGCAGTTTTGTAATTTAAAAGAAGTTAAAAGCCTTTTTATTTTGTTGCAAATGGGATTTAGGTGTATTTTTTAAATTCCATTTCATATAAATTTTTTTTTATAATTTAGGCTCTTATATTTGGTATAATAGTGAATCTCCCAGAACTGCAGTTAACCTCTCAATGAAAGCCGTGGGATCCAAACTGTATGGTAGCAAGAACTATGTCCGCGACTATTTTCAGGTGAGCGGGACTGATCCGGATATTCCAACCCAACGGTATTTCAAACTCAATTTCAGGAAAGAAAAAAAGAAACGGTATTTCGAACTCCAGGCGAGCGGGAAATGGCAACGGCTACTTTGGCAAGACAAATAGGTAGGGCTATTACAAAAGCTACCAACAGCACAAGCTCTGGAAACGGATGGTACAGCCCTCACATGGCTGCTGCTTCTCGCGCCATCGCTGAACGTATCCCATTGGTCGATCTCGTTCTCGAAGTCAGAGATGCGAGGGTAATTTAACTCAAGTACTTTTCACGCACTCTGTGGTGTTCGATGAAATGCCTGACTGACTTGTGGTAGCTTTTTTTTTTCTTCTCTCTTAATAGGAAAGTTTTATGTTTAAGATCTGGGTTAGTGAGTTTAGGTGTTTATGCAGCCTGTGGATTTGGTTTCCAGGTTTTACTGACAAGAAAGCTTCTTTTACCTCTGATTTTATACTGATTTGTCATAATAACTGGTATAAAGTTTACATTTCATTTTAAACTTCTTGTAAAACTTATTCTTATGTAGAGCAATAATATTTTGTCAAAATTATCATTCACCATTTTGGGTGTGCGTTTCAGCTCAATGTATTCATCTTTCTTGCTTTTCTTTCACTTCTTTCCTACCGTAAATAATTAGATAGGTTCTTAAATCACAACACTTTTGTCCCGTTTAGAGCAAAAGAAGTTTGTATGCCTTATCAAGAAGCGCGTTAGTTTATGATGGATGTGGATGGAGGAAGATATGGATTTTCTTACTTTTTGGAAACTTATATCTTGTAATGGATTTTCCATTTTCAAAGTATTCTAGCATTCAAGTTGGCTTTTCAGAGAAAAAACAAAAAAAAACAGATTGCTTGAGATCTTAAATGGAAAAGATATCATCCGAAATTCTAATTCAATAGTAACAACTTCATTTCATATACTTCTGCTTTTTATGTTTTATGATAGAGTTGCGCAAACTATTAATGATTCATTTATTCTACTTTTAGATTCCATTGTCATCGGCGTATGATCAACTGAGGAACTGTACATCCTCGTCAAAGCGAATTATAGTGATGAACAAGATGGACCTTGCAAATAATTCACAACTGAAGGTGTGTATTTTTTTAACTGTTTTATTTGTGGTCATGATAAAAGAGGGGAAATAGTGTTCAAGCATGAAGTGCTATTAGTTTGGTCAATCTTCTATGAACTAACATTGGAATTTCTTTTATGGTTAAAGAGCTTGTAAGTTTGGTCAATCTACTGAGAATGATGTTTTTCTTCTTTCCTTTCCTTTTTTCTTTTGGTCTGTTGGAATTACATATACCTCATATGACAACCGGAAAATTAAATCACACCTTGGCCACCCTAAAGATTTAACACTTAGCTCCACAAATACTCACCCCAAAACTAAGCCATGATTGGTAGTGATCGCTCTGTTGGGGCGGGGTTTATCATGTTGCCACAGAATAAAGTCTAATATATTGTGCTTTGCCTTCCCATACTCTTTCTGGATGCCAAATATTAAACAAATACATACAAATTAAGGGGACGATGTTGGAATATAAATAGCCACTCTCATGGCCTTCAACCAATTGCTCCCACTTGTGACTCATCCAATTTGTTATTGGCATTTTCCATTTCCTTCAGTATGGAAGCTAACGTCATGTTTACTTTTTCATGGCTTCCAATCAAATTATTCCCACCAGTGAGCCATCAACTTTGTTATTGAAAATTTACCTTCAACTTTAGTAAAGAACCTAACTCTTGCAAGTAGAACCCGTTATCAAAATACAGGGCTAAATATATGCATGGAGTTCAGGATTCATGAATTGCATTCTAGCTATTTCAAATGTCTCCGTAATCAAGAATTTATGCACTTGTGGAAATTTATAACCGTTTAGTATTTTGTCTTGAATCATTCTCATTTCTACTTTTGTTATACTTTCATATTTTGTTTCATTTATAGGATTGGATGAAGTACTTTGAGCAAAAGAATTACATTTCGTATGGAGTCAACGCCCACAACAAAGAGAGCATTCAGCAGGTAAAATGCAACTATCATGCTTGTTTATTATTTCTTTTGTTAAATGCATTTGTCAAGGCAGGAACAAAAATACAGGGAAGCAGAAGAGGCAATAACACATTTGATTTTTGTATGGTGTTATGGAGACCAACTTGTTGGCCATAACCACACAGTGCTGGAATGGGAGGGGAGGGGGAGGGATAGAAGCGTGAGGATTTTTTATTTTTTATTTTCTATTGGGCAGTGCAAAATGATATTGTTAACCATTTACTGGAACTTCAACTAAATGGACACTGATGGCAGGGAGGTAAGTGTCTATTTCTGAAACCTGTGAGGTCGTGACGGAATAACTACAAACTTGAAGGAAGGTAATGAAAATACCCCAATTATAATCAAAATGTAGTAGGAAACTCCGTTGTGTGGTCTTGGGTTGATGGGTTGGCTAAACTAGTCTAAAATATATGGGCTGTCAAAATTAACTCAAACAATGACGTGTTCAGTTCTGCGTTCTGCTTCACTGGAGAATGCATGTGCTAGGTGATCACGTCTCTATTAATATGTCAACTTTTACTTACCATTAAAAAATAATAATTGATAGGTTCTACAAAGTATATATATGTGCAAAGCAGAATAATTTGTTCTTTTTTGGTTCTTAAAATTTGGGCCTCGTTGGAGTTATTGCTTTTTGAGTTTGATAAATACTGAGGATGGTTTACTTCTCACAGTTGTTGAACTTTTTGCAAGCTCGAGTCCGAGAATTGAAGAAAGTTGATCACTCTAGTCATACCACAACAATATTGCTAGTTGGAATTCCTAATGTTGGCAAGTCAGCTCTTGCCAACTCCTTGCATCGAATTGGAAGGATTAGTGCAGCAGGTACCACCTTAAATCATAGTCATTCACTTTTATTTGGTCAGATTGTTTAGCTGGAAATAATGATAAATTCATTCTCTTCTATTATTGCTTGTCTTATAGAGAAAGGAAAGTTGAAGCACGCTATTGTGAGTCCACAGCCCGGTGAGACAAAAAATATTACTGGCTTGAAGGTTTGTGGTCTCTGTCTTTTAATTTAATTTTCTAACATTGTTTATTGTTTAAGTTTGTCGAATATATTTTAATAACCCCAGCAGTGGATAGAAGGAATAATCACAAAATTGTTCTGAAATTGTTTTGTTTCAAGATTTTTCTAAATGTAATTCAGCTATGTTTTGTTTCTTCTCTATTATTAGAACATTTATATCTGTTTTCAGCATTCAGTTTTTCATTTTACAAATGAAAGTTTCTATTCATTTCCAGATTGCAAGCCATCCCAATATTTATGTGTTGGACACCCCAGGTGTTTTGCCTCCACACATTCTAGATGATGAGGTCTGCACCAAGCTAGCCTTGACAGGTATGACCATTACGGACAATTTATTTCAACTTCCATAGGCATATGGCTGCTGTTTCTGGTCTGACGTAGCAGGTCTGTCCTATCCACAGTGACTACGTGCCTCGCTCATACACTGTTAACTGCAAAATGACAGGGATCAATGAAAATTCTGACATTTTTGCTTTTCCACATGCAGGAACGATTCAAGATTGTTTTGCTGGGGAAAACGAACTAGCTCAGTGTTTTCTGTCTATCTTGAACAGGAGTGATGAATACAAGAAGTGGGCACAATTGTCCAACAGTGAGAATGAAAGATCTTTTGCAGATCGCAATATAAAATGCTCAACTAGCTCTGAAATGGGCATGAAACGAAAAAGGCAATACCCCACTGATCACACACAGGTTTGAGAGCTTTTGTTGTCAGTCTTAGAATTATGCTGTCATATTATTTCTGAACTAGGTCTCATAATTGTTTATGCTTCTTCCAAAGTTCTCACAGTTGATTTGTTGTCTTTAAAGAACTCTAAAATAGCGTTTTGGATTATTTGTTACATTATTAAGAACAATATTTTTGACAATACCAATTGAGATTGATAAAGATGATAGTAACAAAATTTGGTCAAAACATCTTGTCAGTGAGCTATTGATCTAACATACAAAATACAATTACCTCTAATAGTAAAAGGTTTCTGGATCCATCATCATTCTTCTCAAAAATGAAACTGAGATTCAAGTTTTTTGTCCAGGATTTCATAGTGCATGATGTTCGTCAGACACTCTTTGAAGTGATATCATCTTTTGATGGTAATGTGGAAGATGAAAGGCTTATTGAGGAAGAGTTCAAGGCCATGCACGCAGCTTTTCAGGTTCCTCTGGA
The DNA here is from genome assembly GCF_902201215.1 of Prunus dulcis. Classification (NCBI taxonomy): domain Eukaryota; kingdom Viridiplantae; phylum Streptophyta; class Magnoliopsida; order Rosales; family Rosaceae; genus Prunus; species Prunus dulcis. The sequence continues at coordinate 12,751,024 of NC_047651.1, forward strand.
ATCCGAACATAACACTCAAAATAAAATCGCAGCTAAGTTGTTGAATCTTTTTCGTACTGGAAGGCTTGGACATTACATTTTAGATTCTATTCCAAGAAAACTCTAGCTCGGAGTAATTTCATGTAAGTATTTATTTTCAAGCTATGCTATCGGAAAACTGTCGTCATTCTTTGGAGTAATTTTGGTAAAGTATCATTCTTGTTGGGCAATGCCAATGCATATATCCTCCGAAGCTATTTTACACCGTCCATGTTTTGGATAGCAGGGTCTTCATGTGCTAAAATAAGCAAGTGGTGAATTTAGCACATTATGTGCTACTCAAATAAGTTCATCTGAACATCTCAGCACCCCACGAAATAAGGCATGAATGTATGTGAAAATATTAAGTGGGCTAGTGGAAATTGTTTGAAATTGTTTGAATCTAAACTCCACCATGGAGCATGACAAGTGGTTAAGTTAAGAGTAATATCGACCGAAAATAGCGAGCTAGGTCATGTTGGCATCTGACAAGTGGTATGAAAGATAATGGTTCAGCTATGCAAATCAACACAGTTCTAGATGATTGCAGTACTGGAAAGCACCCTAAACGATGCATATAGGATTGGGTGCCCAAGGTGGAATTGTCATCAATCAGTTAAATCCTATGTAACAAACACGTAATTGTTCCACAACATAACTAATAAGCGCCACAGGTAAACCTATGTAACAAACAAGTAAATCCTATGTAACAAACAGTTAAATCCTAACACCTTACCGTAGTAGAATAAATGTCTTTCTTTTTCTCCTCAATTGATCATAGTTCAGGTCTAACATTTGTCAAAAGTTAATGATAATATTTCATTTCTTGTGTTAACTGAGTTGTGTCACTTAGCCTTGCCATGTGACAAGAACCCTACACAAGTTTTTTCTGGTTGATATCTTGTTGGAAATAAATTGACCTTGGAGTTGGCTCAAATTTGAAATGATAAAATATTGTCCAATCATTTAGTGAACAAATTTAGTAAATAAGTTTATTTGGTGACCTAGTAGCACTGAAAAATTAGGGAGCTTCACATATAAGCCCATAAATAGAACCGAAATTATAAAATAACCCTGTAACACCTATATTCTTCGAATAAATAACCTACTTGACCTTTCAATGGGTCCAAATAAGCCAAACAAGTCTTAAAAACCTAAAAGTTACAACCATGTCATTGAATTTTATTATTGAGCCCAAACCCAAAACCCCTCAAACTAAGCCGCAACCCTCTTTTAGAAAAGAGCCCAAACATTTATAAATATAAAATGAACACACAAAAAAAACCCGTCTACTACTAAATGAGGTTCAAAATGAAACCAAATATAAATATGCATACAATAAATGAACTTAGACATAAATAAATAAAATACTAAAAGATAAATTGGAGTTTACAAATTGAGATAAGAGTTGGTGTAAAAAGGATTAGTGTTAAATATGTGGGCCGCACATAGGTTATTAGTCAAGGTGGTATTGTTTTAAAAGTAACTTAACAAGGGGTGAAGAATGTCTCACACCAGTTAGCATGCCCTAATGTTGCATTTACACAGCTTAAATTCATTAACCATAAAGCAATTGAACAGTAATAAATTTCAGATTTCATTTGAAATCTGGAACGGAGTCAACTATATGGAAAGTGTTTTATGGCACCAGGGTCTCTGTCTTCTTCTTCTTCTTCATGTTCATGGAAAATATAGCACCATTTCCATTTGGGTCAAGTGAAAAGGTTTTGTATATAAACCTCTTCTACGTTTTGAATCTAAACAACATTTATCATAAGTACTTTTCACACCTTATTTATAACTAATCCTTCTGAGCTTTATCCTGTCATTCTCAGGAAGAGTCGTTAATTACCATATTTATAACTAACCATGATGCTTAATTATTAAGTCAACTCATGTTGTGTCTACACTAATTTAAGCAATTTAGATGGTTATTATTCTTACACGCTAGTACATTCGACACGCAATCGATGCATGCAGACGTACATTCTTGGTATCTCTCTCTACAATGTACTCCTTGTATACAAAAGTTTGTCTGAGCACCACGACGGTGTATATATTTGTATATGAGTAATGCTACACTTACCACATTTTTATTTCACATGATGTGGCATGTCCATATCATATGCCACATCAATTAAATCAATGAAGTATATTTGAATTCAGAAAATTTGAAAAACAAATACTTGAATAAATCATAAAAGAAAAAAAAAGTAAAATAATTTTAATTGATGTAGCTGTACACCTTAATTAGCTGCCACATAAAAAGGTATGAGAAGGTGGTATACAAATGTGGTAAGAGTAGCATGATTCTTTGTATGTATTAAGGAGGATTAATAATTTCAGTTTACTGTTCTAGTATGATTCCATAAAATTTTAAAATCCCTTAATTAGCCAAGGCCTCACTATAATATGATTCTTGTTGTGCACGAACAAATATACTGTGTGCTGGATGAAAATCAAAGTACCAGAAAAGATGAGTTAGAATTAAAGAAAAGACATGGAACTAAAGCCCACTGAAAGTTTTCTTCTTTGTAAGAGTATGCAAGGACTTGTTCTTTTTTGGAAAATTGTAATAAATGATAAATATTGCTCTAGATACTGAATTAATCACACAATTTGTGATGGCTTCATAATCTGTCTGCTCCGTAGCCATTATATATCGGCTGTTCATAAGATTAATTGGGACAAAACCTCTCTCCCTCTCTCTCTCTCTCTCTCTCTCTCTCTCTCTCTCTCTCTCACAAGCTTCACTTTAGCTCACTATCTCTGTCTCTTCCCTAACCTTGTCTCTATCTCTCTCTACCAGCTTGCAACCTTCTTTGAATTTTCCTGGTTCATATATCTCTCTCAGTCGCTTCACAGAGGTTTGCTAAGAATGTATGGTGATAAGAGTTTCCAAGGCTCTCAGTCTGATGATCTCATCATGAACACAAGCAGCTATCCCAAGAAACTTCGTGTACTTGTTGTGGATGATGATGCAGAATTTCTTACCTTTATTTCAGGCTTGCTTAAACTTTTAAAACATGAAGGTACCTAATTTAGGTCCCGTGATTTTCTTCCTCTTATTTTTTTCATTCGTTACAAGGGAAATGAAAAATAAGCAATTTTCTCTTCAAAATACATATATTTTCTGGAGAATAAAAGTAATAGAGATTTCTATGAACTTTTGAGCAAAGAAAAGCAATAGATTTCTAAACTTTTTCTCTTCTTCTTTCCATTTCTTGTGTACATTAGTTCAAATTGGATAGAGTTGCATTGCAACCTTGATTTCAATTTGGTTATATAATCTAAAAAATTCTTTCATTTTAAGTAGATATTTGATTTTTAGATTTCTATTGGAGTTGTAAAGATCTTATTTTCATTATAGGAGATAACCTTTTTACTGTCTTTCCTGTTATCACAGTTTTTTCCTTTCTATAACCTTCAATTCGTTCATTCTATCAAACTCAGATGGCAAAATTGGATTGTGTAGCTCCATGATCTCTCTCTCTCTCTCTCTCTCTCTCTCTCTCTCTCTCTCTCTCTCTCTCTCTCTCTCTCATATATCCAATTTCTTTTCATTTTGCCAATCATTCTTATACCTTGAATTTCTATTCACCATTTTTTGTTGTCTTGAATTTCATTCTTAGTATCATAAAATAAGGTTCACAGATCCATGTATGTAGTGCTTTATATTATTAGTGAAATAAATCTTACTATACGTGCGTACATACTGCTGCATGACCGTCAACGATGTCTGACCTCCACCTAACTTTTTCTTCACGTAACATACGTACCCTTTTTGGAATTATCTGATACGTATCTTTTGAACTTTTTAACTAGAATATACATTAGGGTACTTCATTTCACTTATTGTATATAGATTGTATGATATTTTTGTGGAATGATAATTATTCTTTTGTGCTATGTTTCAGTTGTGGCAATGAGGAATCCAATCCATGCCCTATCTACTACTCTTTTGCTTGAGGAAGACAAATTTGACCTCATTATGGCAGACCTTTACCTCCCTAATGTGGCTGGACTTCAAGTAATAAGGAGACTCAGAGAAGAATCCAAGCTGCCGTTAATTTGTGAGTCAATTATAATCTCGTTCTATTGTCTATGTGTGTGTGTGTATAAATTTATACCCAAAAAGTACTTATTGTCACACTTTTGTATATCCCTTTCTCTCTTTCTATAATACTTTCTAGCTTAAAGTGCAATTGATTTTTTAGATACTTGGTGTTTTGGAGATTGGGATTTTTTATATACTTGAATATTGAAGAGATAAGTTAATTCAAATGAAAAGTAAATCATGAGAATTCGTTGACATTGCAAGCTAGCTAGCTCGGCTATTGCTATTTGTTGTGATGTGCCTAACTGAGTACATTGTGATGAATTTATAGCATAAGGCCCGAGCATCAACCAACCTCAATATCGTAAGCTTAATATACATTGTTAGCTCGTTTTGTGACAACTTAAACTTTCGGGACTAGTAATTGTCTAGGAATTAAAATTGTAAGCGACATCTATAAGTCAAATTCATAAATGCAATGTATATGAAATCTAATTAGAGATGTCTATGCCTAATTATATTACTAACTATTGCTTTCCTTTATTCATTATTAACAAACTTATATTTTCTCATGTCATAGTCTTTAGTTATGTATGTATGTATGTGTATCGATTGTATTTCTGATTGGCCTCAACTTGGATGCAGTGGTTTCAACTGATAACAGAGAGAGTACCATACTAGCAGCTCTAGAGCATGGTGCCACGCATTATATAGTGAAACCAGTTTGCTTTAGTGATGTGAGAAACCTCTGGCAATTTGTTGTGGGAGGCAATGAAGGAACAAGAAATCCTCACATTGTTGTTGAGCAGATAGGAAGTGTTTCGGGGGACTCTTCGTCATCCTCAAATGGGGATAGCAATTCCAAGAGGAAAAGACCATCACAGGGAGGGAAAGATTTTATATCTATCAAAAAGCACAAGGTCGAATGGACTTCTCAACTTCAGGCTCGGTTCTTGGAAGCCGTTTATTGTATAGGACTGGAAAGTAAGTAAGAGCTAGCTAGTTTGATTTGGTCATAGCTAGATTTTCCTCGGTAGTTAGTTAATTCTTTTTGGTGTGGTTTGATTTGGCTTAATTACTTACTAATCAACTAACTTCTATTGGTTATGGTTTTAAATTGATTTTCAATTTGTACAGAGGCTGTTCCGAAAAGAATTCTCGAGGTCATGAATGTGGAAGGCTTGACCAGAGCAAACATCGCGAGTCATTTGCAGGTTTGTCTTTCTTAATGTCGAACCCAAAAGCTGTTAGTTGCACAGGTTCAATAAGTACGTAAACATAATATGAATTAGAAACTTAGCCTAATTAAAGTATGTGAGACTAGTACTAGTGAACAATTTTCGTGTGATTGCCCTCACACTTCATTAATAATCTATTTTTCCATTCAACAACCATCGATATTGTGCATGAGATTTGGAGACTGGATATTATACGATTTATTTGGTGCTTTCGAAAATTCCTTAAATACTTAGAACATATGGACGCGATTAATGTTTCGCCCTTTTTTCTTTTTCTCTTTCTTTTTTCAGAAATATCGAATGTTCTTAAGAAAAGTTGCAGGGAGAATTGCAGTAAGCAAATTGTCCGTGGACCTCCCCCAACACACCAGACGTCCATTGCTGGATAAAAAAATTCCAGGAAAGAAACCAGCCACACCGGACAAACCAATATCACTTAGAGACAATTTCGAGCTCTCAGTTAACCCTAATGCAAGCAACCTGAGTCTCCTAGGACGTCGTCCTAATGAACAAGAAGCTACCAGCAGCGAATTCCCACCTCAATCTGGATACATCACTGGACATCCATATCTACCATATGCTGCATCAAA
>NC_047651.1:12756936-12821563 GCF_902201215.1 Prunus dulcis
ATTTGCTAATCTGCCTTTGATGAGCAGCACACCAAATGCTTCGCAACCAGCTGCCAATTGCTCTGGATTTCAATCAAACAATGCTCAAGGAAATTTTTCCACCACCAATCCAAGCCCTAAGCTCATATATACAGATATTCCATATAGCTTCGGGAGAAACGGTACAAATAGAGTTCATATTGGTACCAATCCAGTGCAGATGTACCAACAAAAGGCTCAAGAAACCCCACAGCCTTTCACAACTACTGGAAATGGAAATTCCAATAATGATTCAAGGAATAGTTCTAATATTGTGATGACCTCCTACACCAACAACAGCTATGGTACTGGAATGCAAATGACTATTACTAGTACTGCCAGCGGAGGAAGGCTTGCTCGACACATGGCTCCAACTCAGACGGTGTTCAATAATGTAGACTGGGACTCAAATGGTATCAATAATAATTGTGGTGATTTGGTGATCAGTAATGGTACTCAAAATGATGATCAAAACAGGAATGTTCCACAAGTGGATAATGTGGTATTCGGTTATGATTTTTCCCAAAAGGAGTCTTCATCATCTCTTGGATTTTCTGGTTCTAGCAGCAGCCAATTCTCACCAATACTTGCTGAAGGAAATAATGCTGGACAAGGAAATGTTAATGTTTCAGAACTTGATCAAATAGTGCAACAATGTGGTGCTCTTTTCAGCTCTTCCAACAACAGCAGCCAAGTTTCAGTAGTGCACAGTTCTTCTAGCTCCACTGAGATATCATCATCATACCAGAAAGACAATGATGATGCCTTTGATCTTAGTGTTCTCCTTCTTAATGAACTTCGTTTGGAATCTATTAAAAATGATCAGGTATATGTTTGATTTTTTTTTCATGTTACTGAGAAAATATAATTAGATTTCATGGTATGTGCTTCACAATTATCTTCTTTTTCGTGTGTAGGTAAAAGGAAAACAAGCCATCGATTCTGATAAAGACATTGATATTGACTTTGATCTCTTTTTGAATGAAAATCATTTTGGAACTGTTAATGATGATGATAAGGTATGCTTGAATTTTTTCTTGGTACTGAGAATTGAAAGATATAATTAAGCTTTTATTTTGACTTGATATATAATATTGGACATTAATATAATTTTCGAATTGGTAATTATCTTCTGTCTATTTTCTGTAGGGAAAGGGAAAACAAGTCATGAATTTTGATCCTAGTGCAAGTGTGGTCCAAGAGAGTTCTCCCTTAAACAAAGAATCCCTTGTCCAGGCATGCAAAGCATCACCTCATATATATATTAATGCATTTCATAGATGATTTTATTTACTTCATTTATTTGTTTTCTTTAGATGGTGGCTAATACAATTTCAATATTAAGCTCCTTGAATTACACTTCATTTAAATGTGAGTGTGTGGGTGTGTGTCATTGGTTTTCTAATAAGAATCATTGCTTAAATTGTTAATACTCTAAATGCAATTCAAATAAACTGTTCAATGTGATCGATGGTAGCAGCATAATGGAGACCTCGTGGACCTTGAGTTCGATGGATTGAATATGGCATCACCAGAAAATCTCTCTCTTGATGAAGTATGTTCATTATGCATATATTTATATTACATGTCGAGCACTAGTTAGTTTCTCATTGGTTAGGTTAAGCTCCTCGTATATGCTACGTACATATGGGGTTAGCTCAAGTAGTTAATGAGGGTAGGAAATTGAGTTAGGATTTGGATATATTAAGGGTTCGATCACTTCGAATATAACCAGATTATAAATATAAAAAAACACATATGTCCATATGGGTAGGTTAAGGTAAAAATTGAGGACTAGCTAGTCCCACACACTGGTTTAAAAGTGCCTAATGTCATTGTATTGAACTTGATCAAAGATATATTACTTTGATAAGTTCCCTTATAATTACTTAACATTCTTTTTTGTTTATTGCTGACAGGATTGGGAGAACATTGTTGAGTCATTATTCAAGTGAGGGCCATATATGAGAGAGAGTGATAAATCCTGCATACATCATGCGATGAAAAGTGATCTGAAGCTTTTGATGGAAGAGATTAGAGAACTCGAAGTATATAAATAATAAGAATGGAGTTTTCTTAAACTCTTCATTCATCTTCTATAATTTGTAGCTTGAACTGTTGTTGAATTTTTCTTCTTTTTCTAGAAGGCAACTAGCCAAGACTTAATTCGCAAATTTATTTGGTTTATAAATAATAAAAAATGGCAGACATTTTAGCCAAAAATCTTGTATTTGTTTTCATATATTTTATTGTATTTTCTAGCTGTTTAATTATTTTTCTTTTGAAGATCTAATCCTAACCATTTCAATAGGTTAAAAAGAGATCCATCATGTTAACCCCTTGTTTCTGCAGGGCTGAGAAATTGCTTATCCATCCTTCATTCTGGATGTGGAGTCCAGTCTCTGGTTTCAGAGCCTAGCCTCTCTTAGGACAGTCTGATAACTTCTTGTAGTTTCTTGAATTGTCTTGAATGCTGAATGGTCACTCTGATATGATGCAGATATTTAAGCATCAAAACCAAAACTATATGTAGTTGGGTTGAAAGGCCTAAGGCATTATAGTGTAGAGTCCTGGAGATTGGGGGACTAATTTTTTTTAAAATTTCAAACTTTCCTAATTGTCTGCAAGGGATAGGATGAGTGCTCCCAATGGATATAGTAGGCAAGGGGAGATAGAGAGGATAGGAGAGATGAAACTGTAGAATGAGAGGAGTTATCTAGAACTCGAAGGTTATGAAATGAATAATGTTACTTGTACCACATTTTTATACCACAATTGCATACCACCTTATGTGTCAGTTTATTTGTTATTGCCATGTCAATTAAATAGCCAGCTATACTAAAATTTCTTTTTAACCCATCCATCGGAGGAAATTTTCACATCTAGAATAGGGGGAAGAGAGTATCTGAACTAGAGAAGTTTAGGAATTCATATGGAAACAATAGAAAGTAATTTTCTTAATTCAAGGTAGGGTCATTGTTTTGACTAGAGCCCTTTGACACTTCCCAGGAGTTGTCCACTTTACTTTGGTTCATAACAATAGATTAATAAAATTTATTTAGATCTCTTTTGGTTCATATCAATATATTGAGAGATCTGGATTGTTGTTTGTGTGCCAAAGATGGAGGGATTGGAGTGTAGTTGGAGCGGCTATGGAGAGGCAAGCGTCAAACCCTAGGGTATTTTCTCGGTAGTTTTTGTTTTTGTTTTTTAATTTTTTGTTAATTAAAAATAATAAAAAGAAATAATAATTCAAATCACCTTAGATGATGTGGATGTCCACATTAACTGTCACATAAGATGCTTTACAATTGTAGTGTCATAGACATTTTTTGTAAGTTCAAAGGAGACAAAGGACTAAAAGGGGGAGTCTCTTCATCCCATGATTTTGTTCCGAACTAGAATTAGTTCTAACAACCTAAGAATATAGTTTCATGTTTCTTGTGGGCAACATCTAATTTATAAACAAAACAATGTCCTTTCACTCAGACAAGCATTTCACATCACAATAATTGTTGGAATTTCTTAGTTCCATGTATAGGGTGCTTGTAATTTTGGGTTGGCCTTTTTTGGTTTGGTAGACGCCGGTAGTCCACATTTGCAGCTTGTACAACTCAAACAACCATGTGGAAAGGCTACCTACTCTGTGTAGCTTGAATTTGGTCGAACCTATAGCAAGGGCGAAACTCATAATAAGAAAAAAAAAAAAAAAAAATGCAAGTGCTTGCCCGTTTTGACTTATTCACAGGTAGAATCGGGAAGACAACATGAATTCAATTTAGGCTTTAGTACTCCTCAAACAATAGTCAAATTTCACATTGCACTCCAAAAGTTACAATGACTCATATTGTCTCATTAACTCATGTTTCACGTATCACTTTGTCCCTCATGGTCAAGTCTATCATTAACTCCGTCAAAATTAATGGCATAGCTCATGTGTGATCCCTCTAACTTTTTTCCGCAGCGTAGGAGCCACGCTAACTGTTTTGATAAAGTGTTTGAGGGAATTGACTATAGGAGCAAAGTGAGATATCAAACATCGATCAATGGAACAATATGGGTCTTTGTGATTTTTGAGGGATCATTATGAGATTTGACCACAGAAGGAAGTACAACAATTAAGTTTTTAGTTTATTTAGTTAGAGACTTCCTAGGAGCATTTTCCTCTGCTCAAGTAAAGAAATGAAAATAATTATGTCAGAGTCATTAGATTTTGTCACCTAATTTATTCATCTGGTATTCGATTTGAATTTTATAAACTCAAAAACAGATTTTAAGTTAAAAGTCAAAAAAACCTGTTTGGTAGGCCTTTTTTGAAAACTCAAACCCAAAATCAACTCAAAAACATCAACAAATTAGAAAACAAAAAAAGTCTGTTTTTTACAATTTTTTTTTCTACTCGTCTCATCGCTCTAGCGACTCTTGCTCTGAGCTCTTGGTTGAGCTCAAATATTTGATGCTTCTCTGCAATTTTTTTCCTGTAGTGGTCCAAAAAAGAAGTCTTAATAAGTTAATCAACTTGTATATTCTGGTTAACAAGAATTCTTGAATATGTAGTCTTTTGCACATCAGCTTGTCATTAGTATGAGCTCTACAGTCAAAATTAACTCATTTTATTGTGACTGATCTTTTCACTTAACTTGACAAGTTTTGATAAGAGCTTGCTCAGTATGTGACAGTAAATATCATGTATTTTGTACACAATTTTTTTCTTAGACCTTTGTTCAAACTAGTAGGAATTGTTATAGAAGAAGTTGTCAGCTCAAGTTTTCGTTTTGATCAATTTCATTGACACATAGGTATCAAATGTCAATGTTTAGCCGTAGGATTCCTGAGAAGCAACCTTACCACGTCATTGGATGTGATCAAAACAAGTTGGGAAGTGTAGGGATGAACCTTGAGGTATAGTTTTGTTTGTAATTATTTTTGTTATTATTTTCAATTGACTTTCAGTTGGCAATATCATTTATTGTTTGGAGAATGATTGAGGGATTATAAAATTCTATATGTTTTCTTCGGATAACAGAGCATTTTAATTCAAAGAATTTGTAATTATTAAGTGGAAGATTATTTGATTCATGTCCCAAATGAATTTGTAATTATTAAGTGGAAGATCAGGTCCTTGCCCTCCCTTAGCTTGATATTTATGCAGTAATTGTTGCCTATATACTTTTTGAGCATCCATTTATTCATAGGTTGTGTCGTGTGTGGTGGCAATTTTGTATCTCAGTTATATCATGGAATTCTTTATTTGTTGTTTTAGTTAGAGACTTGTGAAGATTTATTCTCATTCCAAATTTTGCAATTTGGTTATATATTGATATGGTGGTGTCTGAAGTGACATTATTGGGCCCTAATGGAATTTTACACAATTCGCATGATCTTGATGTGGTAGATGAAGAAAGCTTTGGAGCGAATCAAGCAGGGAACACACCCATTTGCATGAGGACAATGCTAATGAAATTAGTCTAGAATATTTTAATTTAATATGTATTATTTAAAACTTGAAAATCAATTGAGTTTAACGATCACACGTGTATGATATTAAAATACAAATTTTAAAAATAGTATGTTTAATATAATTTCAATAATGTTTATCAATCCTATAAAAAAAAAAAAAAAGATGTTTATCAATACCTTAATTCAACAAAAATAAAAATAAAAATAAAAATTTATTTTCAAGTTGTATACTAAATAAATTTTTGAATCTTAAAAAATGAATTTGAGACCTCCTTATTTTTTAAAATAATCAAAAATTTTGGATACGATACCAAATACCCCTAGAGTTTCTATTGGATTTGAGGTTGCCAAGGCAAAACGGACATAATCCAAGGGCGATTGCTTTGGGGCTCGGAATAAGGGTGGGCTAAATTTTCAGGCTCATATTACAAGTGTTTTCTTGAGAGTCAAGATAGAATGGCTCAAATAAAAATCACTGCAAATTCTTTAACAATACAATAGCATGCATGTAAAAAAAATAATAATAAGCCCTCATTTTTCTTTTTTTGGTTAAACCACTCAAATAAATAGTATTGATCAACTCACAAATTATTACCAACTAGTCTTTGGTCTAATGATATTTGTCTCAATTTAGTTGGAAGAGATATGATCATGTTCGACTCACTTGGATAGCGAAAACTATATATATACAATTATTCTCTCATCATGATGTTCGCACGTTATTATCTTACATATGTCATTATAAACATAGAGGAAATTAGGGAGGTGTAGTAGAAAATGCTTGATGTTTGCACGATAATATCGTCCGGATGTACCAGAAGAGAATTTCTGTATATATATACAATGAACTTCTATTGATCCCTCAAATAAGATTATTAGGTTTATCCAAATTAGATATAACGTGTCCGTTCCTGAATAAGAACATCTTCTATAATATCTGGAGGAATTTCAAACCATTCAAAGTGATCAAGGCAAATACAGCATGCCTAGCAGTTGGAAATAAATTTTAAAAACAGCACAAAATAACATGGTGTGTGAACAACACAGCAATGAATAGGAAACAAATAAATAAGAAATATTAGACTTTAGACAATTCGGCATCTCACTCTCTATTTCCTTTCAGCTTCTGACCTTATTCTATTTCCACATGGATGGGATATTTTTCGTTATATAGAAATATATGTACAGAAAAATAAGTTTTCATATTATTGGGAATATAAAGATAAGCTTTGACTAGTGATTAACACGATGCTTAGCCATCACATCTGTCATTATGGGATTAATTATAATTATTATTTTATTAAACTTAACCATATGATCTCACACACTCTCTTGCCACTATATTATTGGCCCAATCATTTTACCTTCTCTTCCATGACCACTTTTCCGTCAAATCATGGGTTAGAAAATTAGAAACTTGAGCATCTGAGAGATTTTTGTTTTATCATAATCTCTTGATCAGACTTTTCTCTTTTTTGAAGTTTTTTTATGGTAAGGTTTAATGAGGTCACAATATAGCACCGTAGAATCCAGTATTTTTGACTTTTGTTAGTCTGAGTAAAGTTCATCTACTTTATGAGGAAAAAATAAATAAAGATTAAGAAGTGTTAAACGGTTCATCTTCTTTATGAAGAAAAAATAAATAAAGATTAAGAAGTGTTAATTGGTTCAAATCGATTAAAATACGGAAATTGAAAATGTTTGAATTTTCCTGAATTTAGAGATCAAAACAACTCTACGGAAGCCATTGAAAAAGAAAAATTCAAATTGGAGTGGTTGATTTTGGAGGATTATAGACTGGGTTTTGAACCCTACTAAGAAAATCAAAACAAAATTGTACATTTGAATGAACATATACTATTTATATATCACCTTAATGTCAAAACACTCAAGCTAAACCAATCGATTACAAGACCCAAAGATCAAAAATATAAGTCAAGTTTTCCCAACTCGATCCATCCATCCGATTGATCGGAAGTTTTTAATTTTCTATATTCTTTTTAATTTAAGAATTAAATAAATTTTCGTCTATAAGATTTGAACTAAAAAAATACCAACAACCATTATTTTATTTTTTGGTCGAACTATCTATTTTGTCAAACTACGATGCTTATCAACCCTAATTTTCTATTACTCTGTCAAACTTTGATGATCAAACTCCAAATTTTTTTATTGACTCTGATCTGATTTTTCACCTGGACAGAGTGGTCAGCAATAAGGGCAGCTCAACGGCTGAGAGAAGAACATGTTGGCCTCGCAGTCCTCGCCGTGTGTTTTGTGAGCATGATTTGAAGCATGTAGAAAATTCATAGATGGTTGAAAAATGCTCGGCTTTTAATATCATAAAATTATTAGTAATTTTATAAAAAAAATTCAGAAAAGTAATAAGCCATGCATGTCTTGCGTTGCGCCCGCAACCTATGATGTGATGTATGTGTGTGATATATCTATTGCAATAGTGCCCAGCCTGTTTTAAAGTCAACTGCCCAAACGGTCGGCTATGTTTTTTGTATTTTGATATCTCATCTTCATGTTTATATTTAGTCTAATTTGACCCCACAATTCACACAACTTTTCTTTGCCCCTTTGTTCTTAGGAAAATAATCCACAATGTGGGTGAGCTGTGAACTCATTAGGGGTTGTTTGATAACTATTTTATTTTTTATTTTCACTTTTTTTGAAAAATGAAAACGGAAAACATGTTTGTAACAGATTTCATTTTTAGTTTTCAAAAAAGTGAAATCTAATTTTTAAAATTACCCTATTTATTAAAACAACTTGAAAGTGTTTTCTTTTTCTTTTTTTAGCACTCTTTTTCATTCATTAATTTTACATCACCGCACAAGAAATGTACTCCAGTTACCAAAATTTGGTATTTGGGACCTCCCCAACTTGGACCACCCACTTGATTCTTGTGTTCGGCCACGGGCCCAATCCAAGTCTCGGGACATCCAAATCCAAAATTCACAAAAAATCATCTTCATTCCAAAAAATTTACTAAAAAATACTACGAACTCTTTGTAACGTGTACTTTCATTCTATGATCTCAAATTCCCAATTTGACCCCAAAAAAAATTCATTTCAAAGTTCCACATAAAATTGAAAATTTTAAAACTGAAATCAGTTACCAAACAACTTTTTTTCAGTTTCACTTTTTATCTGTCTAAAAACTGAAAGTAGTTACCAAACAAGTTTTCAGTTTTTAGAAAATTAAAATTGAAAACTAAAAACTAAAATGGTTATTTTAAAAATATTTGAACTTACCTTATGTTGGGAAGTAATTTATTTTTGAGAACTAGCTAATCAGCCCACATTAGGTTTGTGAAAGAACCAAGGTGGATAAAATGAGGCCTAAGACCTAATCAGTCATTATTATGCTGGAACAAAACAACCATATCTGAAATAAAAAGATGTGATATTTTCATTCAATTTACTACCAGGAATCAGCCAATTTCATACTATATATACATATATTTATTTGAATTTCTAAAAAAAATTATATGGGCTGTCAACTAATTAATTGGCTCAATATATACATCTAACCTGAATGTGAAAAGTTATTTCTGCAACCACTATATTCAAATATATGAATGCCATAATTGGGAAGCAACAGATTTGTCACTGCATGACTTGGTTCAATTGGAAAGGATAAATTTACACCCAAATAAAAAATAAAAAATAAGGTTAGATAATCCACTTTTGCCTTTTTAGTTACCCATTTCTTTTAATTTCAATGTTTCCTGAAAGGATTTAATTCTTAAACATGAATCCACCAAAGACATGATGCTACTTATACCATGTATTAGCAAGCAAAAATAATGTTCCTTCCAAAGGTGCAGATCTCATATAATTATTAGACTTTTGGATAAGAATGTAAAAAAAGAAAAAAAAATTGGGTCAGATGGGGAATAGACCAGAACTATGGTAGACTTTTGGTAGCAAAGAGGCTAATTAGACTTTAATAAACAAATTTAAAAAAACATTAAATAAATCAAAACAAAGAAACTTTCCTGTGCTTACTTGTAGATTTAATGATACAGCTAGCTACCAAATGCATATCCATATATTGACTTTGAATATTTTTTCCTTTTTGGGATTTCACACCCTCCTCCCTCTTACTTTATATGTGTGCAAAGCTTGGATGTTAATTTCATATCCCAAACTCTCCCTTTCATTTTGCAGTTTTTGTGCAGTGGATTTTGAGGTAGAGAAAAAAAAACACCTGCAGATCCGGCTATGGATTTTCCTCCATGCCATTTTAGATGTCCTATTTCCATGGAGCTCATGAAGGAGCCAGTCACCATCTCCACCGGGGTCACATACGAACGTAAGAACATAGAGAAGTGGTTCTTCACCTACAAGAAGAAAACATGCCCAGCTACAATGCAAAGCATTGAGAATTTCGGTATCATCCCAAATCACACCCTCAAGAGGCTCATCGTTTCATGGCAAAGTAATGAGGATTCTAAATCTTCTTGCTCATCGCCATCTTCATCTCAATCTCAACCATGTCATTCCGCTAAACATGATGAAATACAAGCACTTCTCAGCACAATCGTGTCATCCCCATTCAAGGTAAATTCGATAAAGAAACTCCGATCCATCATCGAGATAGATGATGAGATGAAAGATGATTTTATTCAATCTAATGGAGTCGAAGTTCTTGTCCAAATCCTTGATCAAACTATCATGGAGAGCTCGGATTTCGTGACGTTTAGGGCTTGTGAGGAGGCTCTTTGTGTTCTTCAACAACTTCCTATATCAGAAGAAGGGAAGACATTTGAGTTGTTATCGAAACAAGAATCAACCAGATCAATGGCCATCATGCTTCAGCTGGGAAGCGCTGAGGCACGGCTACATACCGTTACCATATTTCGAAAGATGGCGAAAACCGAATATGATTGGAGCTTTATAGTACAAGATCAAGGTATAGATTTCTTCAAATCCTTGTTGGAGCTTGTTTCAGATGAAATATGTAGCAAAGCAAGTTCATGTGCCTTGGAAGTCTTGATTGAAATATTAAGAGCATCAAAGAAAAACAGGTTGAGGGCAATTGAAGCAGGTGCAGTTTGTGTCCTCATAGAGTTGCTGCAAGACTCCAACAGATCCAAATGTGAAAGAATGTTGCATTTGATAAAATTACTATGTGAGTGTGCTGAGGGAAGGCAGGCCTTGGTGGAGCATGGCATGGGCATTGTTGCCATTACCAAAAAAATGCTTCTTGTTTCCAATGCTGCCACCAAGATTGGGGTGAAGATCATATGGCTGGTCTGTAATTTTCATCCAACTGAGAGGGTACTGGAGGAAATGTTGATGTATGGATCAGTGAAGAAGCTTCTGGCATTGTTGCACATGGATGGCAGATCTTCTACTAAAGATAAGGTGTTGAAGATCTTCAAGATGCATGGCAATTCTTGGAAGCGGTACCCATGTTTCCCTTACGATTTGAAGGATTATTTGGGATTTGTGAATGATTCTAGCTAATAGAGTTTTTTTCTTTTTTTTCTTTTTTTGTATTAAATTACAAACACACAGCAGGATACAGTTTTCTCAAGAAAATTTGAACTGGTATTTAGTATTGGGAGATTATAAATTAATAATTTAGAATTTTATATGATTTGGATATTGGTTCATCGGTGGTAACACTACTATTATATTTTTTGTTCATCGGATAGAACCGCATGTGCTTTCTAAAATTATTTCCTTTTTCTTTTCCCATTATCGGGATGGGCACACTATATACCAGAAAGCTTTTAGAACATATTCAACTCACATAGATGCGAAATTCTGTGTCTATTTGTTGTGTAATTCGAAACAGATCTCTTGATTTTGTTGCGGATATGTTATGCCTTAATAAATCCATGAGTCATCCCATAAATAATCATAGCTTTCTAAATATCCCATAGATTGGATATTGGTTCCATCATTTCAATTTCTGGCAATTGAAGATTTTAGTGTTTGAATTTATGTAATTTGAATTTTGTAGAATTTTGTAAATGACACTATAAAAATTGTGAAATAACGCCTATTTTAGTGGAAATTAAACTTGGAATTTGATGTCTCAATTTCCATAATTTTTTTTGCACGTCATTTAATAAATTCCGCGCTTAAATTGCCAAACAAGAGAATTGTCAATTTCTCCTCTTAAATTCAGAGTTATTTTTCCTCATCCAAATGGATGGTAAGGAAAAATCTCAACCGCCTGGTGGCCTCCCTCCCTACCCACCTCCCCTCTCATCTCCTTCCTACACCCCCACCCCACTCCACCACCCACCCACACCCCCCCTCCTTTTTTCCCTCATGATCCTTCTTTGTTATTTTGTTTTGTGATGTGGAAGCAGTCGCCATGAAATAGTCGTCGTCTTTGGCCCACGCATACAAGGATGATGTCGGATTGCATTGGGTTTGGGTTTAGACTGTGTGGCACTTTGGGTTTAGCCGGTATGGCGCTATGGCTAGGGAGGATGTGGAGCGGTGATCTTGCTTTTTAGTTTGTTTAATTAAGTCTAATAATTCTCATGAACTCTTTAGGAGATTGATGTAGTTTCTCTCTCTAGATTATTTAAATTCTATTTAGCTTTGACTTTCAATACGGATTTGCCATTTATGTTGTTGCGCGGTGAATCTATATTGCAGGTTAGAGTACATGTGATTTTAATTGTTGAATAAGAGATTTTAGTCATCTTTGGGTTATGTGTGATTCTCTCATCAATTCAACATGTTGTTGCGTTTGGGTCATTGGAGAAGATTTACTCATATTCGGCACATCGTTGCTTTGTACTTTTATTTGTTTTTCAATAAAAAACTATCGCTTATTCAAAAAAAACATTTAAAAAAGTTACTGTTTCATGTAACAAATAAGATGACACAGATTTTGGCTTATATGCTGGCCAAGTGACAACCATAAGTTTATTGAGGGAAAAACAAATACAAATTGAAAAGATGAATAATATTCAATCATATTAATTCGAGATGATCACTTTTCCAATAATGGTACTCTGTCAAATTCATGTGGTAAAAGAAGAAGAGAAAAGACAGAAAATTGAGGGTTAATTTAAAAAGATGGTGGAATCCTTCCACCAAGTCTTCATTACTAAAGAAAGAAGTCAGAAAATTATGGTACCTAATAAGTCTCTGTGAATGCTATAATTACGTTGAGTCCTGCATTGCAGCTCTGACCAGTGACCAAGACCCTACCAGTTTGATTAGGAGTTCTTACAATCTAAGCACACAACCCTACATTAGTTGACATTTGGAGAAGATGACCAATATTTTTTAGACAGTAATGTAAAGACTTCATTATCAAATGTGGAATATTGTCAACAGGATCCTTTTCTGATGGTATCTTTTGAGTCTAACATGTAAACAACACATATTGAATGGCCGTGGAAGCATATACGTGGATAACATGCAGAATTGTGGTGTATCTCAAATAGATAATTAAATCTTTTCTACTATTGAAGAAGACATGAAGCTAAAGACCTTCACCTAGTCCAACTTTAAACACCTTTCTCAGTCGGGAAACTTGTAATAGTTGGTTCAAACTGTAGTGTCTCTTTTCTTCTCAACCATTGCTAATTATGTACTCACTCAACGCAGACCACATTTGGGACGCTACAAGGACATAAGTTAAATAAGCATAGGTGAACCAACCCAACATCAAATTAATTGACTAAATATTTGTTTACCTAAAAGATTTTTCGTCTATTTTTTTTTCTTTTTCTAAAAGGCCTTTGGCATTTCCCACAAAACTCCAGAAATGTGGAGATGAGACATGGAATGCATGGATGATTTTAAGAAAATTTACTTCCATGGATGATTTTTTTTTTTTTTTTCAAGGACCTTTCCTATTAAGAAGGGCGCGATAACATACTAAACCCAGATACACTGTACGGATGCTAGGACTCGAACCATGATCTTTTTTGGGAGAGCAATTGCTCCAAATCACTACACTAATAAATCCTTTGCATTTATATTTAAAACTGTAAGTAGGGAATTTTCCCTAATATTAAGCATAAATAAATAAATAAGAAAACAGGTCAACCAGTCAGTATAGTAGAAGTTTCTATTTGAACTGGTCATCCAAGTTACGGAGCAGCTGCTTTCATATTAAAGTAACCATGACCTTTCGACATACACATGCTGTTGAAGAGGTTGATAGTCGGTATGCAGAAGAAGATGCACATCTACATTAATAAATGCAGATCTACATTAATAAATGCAGGCAAATTTTCAAATATGTTTGTATTGAACAGGATGTGTATAAAGTAAAATAAGTTTTTACAAATAACACATAATCGAAGCAATTTGGGTTTCCTTTTCTGATCCAAAAATTTGAGACTGACCCCACTTCATGAATAAAAAGAACAATAAAATGGGAAGAAACCTCTTAGTTATAAGAAAATAGTATGACACATGAGGCTTATAGCTCAAGTAGTTAAGAGCATTTACTCCTGCATCCGAAGGGTTTGTTTTGTCCTTTGGTCTCTTTGTTGTTGTTTTTCATGCTTTTGTGCTCTTTGTTGCTGCTCCACTTCTTTACAGCCTAGTTTGTTGGGTTTCACCCTTGCATATGGGTTTTGCAGAATGTGAATGTTTTATTGATACCCAAAAAAGTAATTAAAAAAAAAAAAAAGTTGAACAAAGATTCACAGAAAGGAAAAAGATGATGAAAGAACATTAATATCATCAAATGAATTCCTTTGCATTTATATGCTTTAACAATGCATATACTGACTTATTTTCACCTAGAAATACGTATTACATGGCCGAATAACAAGCCTTTCGTATTTTATTAACATGAATTAGAGCGGTGTTTTCTTATGTACCTGCTGAAGCAAGAACTTAACTAAATAGTCTGCACAAGTTACAAAGTTCGTGTAGGTTGAAACACCACAGTACTCAAAGCTTTGCAATGGCAGTTACAGGCAAGTTTGATCTTGCAGGAAGTTCTAATTCTTCCCATCCTTCATCATCCAACTTCGAGAAGTACTGCTCAACCATATGGTTAGTAACGAGCTCCAATTTAGAAGGCTCCCACTGAATGATGGACCAAAAGAAGGAAACCAAAAAAAAAAATTAAGGTCCAAGTTGTAGAAATACATAACGATTGCACATATTTGTATGATTCAAACATGTGCACGCTATATATATATAGCAGGGAGAAAAATATATAACGGTGATTACTTGCATGGATGATCCTTGAAGGGGAACCTAAAACATACACTATAGATTGTCAACCACATTGCAGGTGGTCCCACAATATGGTTCTTAAATTTCTCAAAATGAGGATATCCTTAATAGGAAAAGACCATGTGCATGAGTATTGTATGAGTGCGGGCGCATTTGTGTGTGTGTGTGTGTGTGTGTGTGTGTCACAATTAAGAGAAACGTAACAAAATGCCCATTTCATTTACCTTTGGGTTCTTATCCTTGTCTAACAATATAGCTCTGCAGCCCTGCAATTAGAAACAAGGCTTAAGTCACCCAGAAGAAAAAATAATGAACGTGGATAAGAAAATATGTGAGTAAGCTGAACCTCTCTGAAGTCCTTGCTGACTTCTCCTTTCAGAACATGGCAAACCATTCTATATTCACGAACAAGGCATTGACCAACTCCTTGAAGCCTTCCTTCTCTAATCTAAAATTGCAATATAAAAATTAATACCAAGCCTAGCAATTGTGCAAGTCACGCTCTTATAACGTCCTCGACATATTATGAAACTTAAATTCCTAGCTTTAGGTGACATTTGTGTGCCAATAAAGACCTCCTTTTCTACTGAGGAAAAATAAAAAGAAGTACCTAGTCTTTCAATTATATACTGTCCTTCACAATAGTGCATATTACATGTTAATGCGGGCCTTAAAGACCTTAGATCACCCTTACATATATGTAGGGTTGAACCATTAGTTTCCTTTCTAGTTTGAACTATTAGTCAAATTTCACTTTACTACAAGAATTTGTCCAATCTAGGTTCTATTCAACAATAAGAAGATGATAATCACGATTAGTATCAAGCTTTGTTATACAATTACAAATTTTCAAAGCATGACTTCATATTTTTAGAATGAACTTAAGGAAATCTATACCATACCCTGGGCATAACAAGCAATCTATATCTTGCCCCATATAAAGAGAAAAAAGGCAAAAGACACCCCCTTTCTTCTGGGGGTCAGATGTCCTACCATGCTTCAAACACAAACTAATCATATCATTTTGATATGTGAGAATTAACAAACTGCAATTACAAGGCCTGCAGGAGACTTACCGATTTCAAGGAAATCTTCAAACTCATTGGCGATGCCTTCTTTAGTGCTTGAATTGTTGAAGTTAGCCAAGCATCCGCACTGTTTGTAGCCTCCTTCTCCTTCAATGGCATGCAAAAGGTATGGTCAAGTGTAAACGTTTTATCTACAACTAGAATCCTAAAAGAAAACTATTTAAGTATCGAGCCACAGGAAGATACAGGATGCAGAGAGAATAATAAACCAACTCTTCTAATATTTGAAATTCGAATAAACTTACAAGGGCAGATAAAATTTCCTCTACTGTTCTTCTAGAAAAGCACTTGTCTATAACATCCATCCTGTACCCAAAACAGCTGAAAAATTTACAAAAACATATTCCCAACTTTGCATTTCAAGAATATATAATTAGATCAACAAATGATAAGTCTAGACACACTAATTTCTTGAGTATGCAAAGGATTTTTTAAGAATGTAGTTACTCTCCTTAATACCTATGACAAACCAGCAATTTCACCTCTAGAACTTCTACATGTGCAGCAATTTGGACATTTCAAACGTGAGAATGTGCTTTCTACATTGATACAAAGAATATTGTGGTGGAATGAGGAATATACGAAATGGCCAAGGTTTCATGGTGCTAATACAATTTTGTGACCTGTGCTGGGGCTCTCCAGAAATGGTGTATAAAATCTTGTGTTCCACTGGCAATTCTACTGGAAGAAAAATAAGATCATGCAGAACAGTAAATTCCATAAAGCAAAAATTCAGAGCATCTGGTGCATGACAATTGCATTCCATAAAAACAAATCAGAAACAAATTCTAGCATAACTGGTTAAAAATAGAAATACTAACCGGTAGTAAGCACTTTTCTCTTTCAGAGTCGGATTCTGCGAGTATTTATCTATAATTGCTTGAATAATGTTAAAATCACTTGAGTCAACTTTGCATAGAGCTTCTTCTAAATAAGACAATCTCTGCCAATCAATCAAACACAGTATAAGCCCTCAAAATAACTAAGTAGCCTCTAGACAAATGATTGGGAAATAATACAGAGAGAGAAATGAAAGCTAAACAAGAAAGCATAATTGGTTTAAAAGCAAGATTACAGCATGTCTAAATGACTTCATGGTTACTGTGAGTCTGAATAATAATGATATTTTAGGATCGAAGAATCCAGTCTAAACTTCGCATAGACTTGGATTGGTTGTCTACATACCAAAAACCACAAACATGATGACAGATTGCCATCCCGTACATGCTTTCTAGAGGTTAGTAATGCCCGAATATTGATTACAAAAAAAATTCCATAATTTCCTTCATGTTTAATGAAGGAAATTGAGGTTCCACCCCAAAACCAATTGGCAATGGGGGGAGTAGCCCAAACTCCTTATAAGCCCTTGCTAGGTTTCTCAACTTTCAAATGTGGGACTTTTTACCTTCATAAAGTTAAAAAAAAAATTTGAAAATCAATAGATTCTCCTACCCACATTTTTCTACCAAAAGCAGCAGGCTCTTCCCTTAGTAATAAGAAACCCCATCCACGCTATGCAAATCACCTTCCTTTCCTCTTGGTCCTACGAATTTACTTCCTTTTGTTCTTTGATGTTAATTTTTCACTTAGCAATATGAAAATATTTGTGGACTTCAGTTTGCTAGACCTTCAACAGCACTGCACCAGGCTACTTGATCCAGCATTTTGGTTTCCATGACCAATGTTTTATATGAAAACCCATATAAAAACAGCAGAGTTTAGTAAAATAGTTGTTAATGTAAGGAGAAGTTTATTGCCCAATGACTATCTGAAAATCACAGGTTGCTACAAAATTAAAACAAACAAAAGAAGAATGAATGATTTATTGACTAAACATATGACACTCAAAATATGTGACTCATATTGCAATTCTGCACTAACTTAACATACAAAAAGCTAAAGAATAACCTGCACAAGTCTCAAAAGTAAAACATGCTGATACTTGTTATAATTAGCAAAATTCCTTAACCAATCAGGTCATGTTCTTCTTAAATTCCAATTAAGATCATTGGTATAGATAAAAACTAAAAGTAATGGGTAGCGTACCGTTGATGGAACAAAGTGAGTAGCAAGACCACACACAAGCATTTCAGCACCATCCAATCTGGTACCTGTAAGACCAACATATTCTCCTGCAGCACATTAGGGGTGGGGGCAATCAATAATAAAGGACAAAAGGTTTCTGCAAAGTTCAGTATCAGCCAGAATCATAACACAGAAGCATCACTAATGTGATTAAACATAGCAAGAGATTAAAAAATTATACATTTGACAGAAAAAATAATCATCAAAATTCAGTGAATTTTACTACTTCCTGAAAGATAAGGAAAAAAATTAAAAGAAAGTGAAAAATGCCAAGGTAAAACTAAAATAACTACAAGATGTTATCTCAGATTTAAAACTTAATTTGATTTTGTGGTAACAAACTTAAACATATTTAAAAATTAGAAAAACCTTTTCAAATTATAAGTGGCAATGCTTCTAAGGATAAGAAACTATGTTCATACTGTGAGAAACACTCTTTAAATAAACAAGGCATCTATTCATCATAAGTTCAATAGAAATTTTAAAACTATGTTACAATGAGTCATCTAGTTGTAACTTTTCTTGGGTAGAAAAAGACAGTAGATTACAAGTTCAAATATTCCCTGCTCAAAATTAAGGATTGAACATCATTGATGTCTGATTTTACTAACATGGAAAAAATATATATATTCTACTAATTTTGGGTTATCAAGGATTATGGAACATAGCTTATTCCAAATTTAAAGACACTTAGACTTTTACTCTTAATTAATTCTTTCTTATAAACTTTTTGTATGCTTCCAGTTCACTAGGGAGCGGCTTCATTTTCAGGGCTTTTCAATATTCCTTTACCAATCATACAACAGATAGTACAGGGAAAAAAAGATTTACTTGAGAACACAAATATGTAAACCAAAGGTATAGCAGGGATTACCAAAGAATCCAGGAAGTCTGGACAAATAATAAGAGGCACCTACATCGGGAAAGAGTCCCAAAGCTGTCTCTGGCATTGCAAAAACCTGCAAAAGATTAATAAGAGATACAAGGGACTCAGAATCAGAACTTCAGACAAAGACAGACAGAAAAACAAACAGATTGAATAAGCACACATTTTTTTTATTGCAAGAGCAAGGCATTGAACAAGTGAGTGAGCTAGAACAAGTAAGAATAATTATTACAGATTGAATAACAGGAAAAAGTAAAAGTCATAAATAGTTCAAATCCAAAGGATGCAGCCGAAATTCTTCCTAACTTCAGACATGAGATAAAGTGAGACATACCGAATTCTCAGTTGCAACACGGAATCTTCCATGAATTGAAGCACCAGCCCCACCTCCCATGACAATTCCATTCAGAATTGAAACCTTCAATGATGTGCATGCTAACAGTAAGTAGTTTAAGGTATATTGCCAACAAGTAGATCAGAAGTAATACCTCTGACACCAGAAGTCATAATAAAAGGTAATATGAAACCTACACTTAACAAGTGAACTGGCTCACCTGAGGTTTACTGTATGTTGCCAACAAGTAGTTTAAGGTAAACTCCTTTTGAAAAAAATATGCACCTAATCTCCAATTTCCTAAGTAATACAAACCATGAACACAGTAATATTAGATCGGAAGTAATTTTTATTGCATCTTATTTATAAATACTCAACAGTTCAACATAATTATGCAGAAAATGGAAATGGATATTATTTGAAAATTTGAGGTGTAAGAGATAGATGATGCTTGCACCTAAACTGAAGATATAGTTCATCAGTTGATGTTAAGGATCAGAAAATATGCTCAGTAAAAAATTAAAACAAAAACAGATGACGAAAGAAGTTGTGCCTTCATTAATCTGACGAACCACAGCAGCTACATCACCACCGGCACAAAATGCTCTACCTTTCCCCTAAAAACATAAAAACAGATGGTCAACCTGTCACAATATTTTACTTTCTCTGTATAGCTGAGACAGGAGTATGAACATTAAAGCAGTCTCTATCTCCCAATACATAAATATCACAAAAGAGTTCAGATCCTTGGTTGGAAATGACCCACAGAAAACCCCAGCTGATGTTAGTCAAGTGTCGTGTTATAAATACATCAGGCTCAGGGATTGGCACAAATGTGTCTACAACCTTATGTAAATTTAACCAACCTAACAAAGGTAATACAATTCCCAAGTTATTAGAAACAGAACTTTGGGTGTGTCAATAAACCAGTCCTGCAGTGTCAATTGAGTTCCTCAACTTTGGTCTTTTGGATTTACTACATGGTTAGTGCTTACTTATGATAATGGTGTCAGGCATTGTCTTTCGTGAGTAACATTTCAGATGCAGCAATATTTAAGCGAAGAAAAAATGAAACCAAAGAAAATAAAAGTGAATAAAAGAAAAATAGAAAAAATATCAAGCCAGTTTTGGTTATGCCAAGGAACTGTTCGATCACAAGGAATGATCAAGATGAATTACTATGTGGGGAAGTGGTATGAATGGGCATTCCCATTAAGTTTAAAAACCTTTGTCTTGGAGAACCCACTAGGAAGTTGACCTTACAGCTTCAAAGGATTGTCGATTTTTACCACAAGAAGCCAAGGACTTTGATGCTCATATTTTTAAATTATTGAAGATGATTCGTCAGTAGAGTGGAAAGAATTAGGGAAAGAAGGCCCACAGGTAAGAGAATATTGAAAAGGTGGTAGATAACAATCAACACAGGTCTGTCAAAAAGACGGATAAATAGATACTTCAGCATTGATATACAATACATCAAATACCCCAAGTGGTATGAAATGCACATACACTGAAAATGAAAAAGCATCAAGCCAGTTTTAGTTAATGCCAAGAAACTGTAAAATTTCTCTTGCTCTCAACCATTCGTCAGGAAAATGATCAAGATGAATAACTATGTGTGGCTGCAAATGAAACGTGAATTATACCTTAAACTTAGAAACCTTTATCTTCGAAAAGAAACCCAATAGAATCTTAAATTGACTTTATATCTTCACAGGATTCTACATTCACCACATCAAGCAAAAGACTTTGATGCTCATAATTTTACAAGAAACTCAAGAAAAAAGGCTTAACATGTAGCTAAAAGTAAATGTAAGCACAGAACACAGGTCTGTCAAAAAGAGAGATGATTAGACGCTTCAACATTAACAAACATCAAAAACTCCACAGGAAAGATCAACTTTATATGTCTATTAGCTTCATAGTAAGACGATATTACTTGACTTCTTTCTTGTTTCTCTTTGAAACAGTTTAAAATTATACTTGAAAACTTGCATGTGGAAGAAGAGTACCTTGACAATCACCAGCTTGACATTATCATCCTTCTCATAAGCCAGAAAAAGTTCCAACAGACGAGAAATCTACAAATGAAAGAAACAGGAAATTAAAACAACTAAGGACAATGAGTACCACAGAGCACATTACTGAGGACAATAGTACAATGCAAATTTTTTCCAAAAGGAGTTTACCTAAAACTAGCAAGTAAAATCTTAAGAAATCAGAAACTCTTCAATAGAAGAGCACATAACAGGTGGACAAATCAATGCCCACTGATAAAGAGATGAAGGACAATAAACTTCAACCACTGGACTGGCGGTAGTCTATTGACCCTCAAAAGTCCTACCATTCATCTCGCTCTATAAACACCACATAATACAGTATAACATCCAAATTAAAATGCTACAAGAGTTCAGGAAAACCTCTACAAAGCCTATATGGAATTCCATCCGGACACATATGTTCTAGACAGTTTGGAAAGGAAGGAACAGGAGAGTATTTCAATGAGCAAAAACAGGAATTTTTCAGCATGATGATTTTGTAAATTTCTTGACTATCTAGTGTAAGTTAAGGATTCTCCAGATACCTCAATAACAAGACAAAAATTAACGGGGCAATAATATCCTTGATTGAGAGTAAATGTGAGTTCAGAACAGAAACAAGTTAACGCCAGTAATTGCTTCACTTGAAAAATGAAGCTTATCCTCGAGATGTATAATTTAATCCACAAACATTTGTTCAAGAAAGTTAAGATATGAACCAAATTGATAAGGAAAGCAAAATATGAAGCACAAAGAATAGATACAAGAAGAAAACATTAACAAAAATGAAAATAACATATACTCAGCCAATAAAAAAGAAATCAAAATAGCATAAGTTAGTTAATTACATGGCATTTAAGGTATATAACCTTTGTATTCAAGAAACTAAAGCAGTAAAGTACATCAACATAGGACGATACCATTTCAAAGTTAAGCGCGTTCAATTGCCGTGGCCTGTTCAATGTCAATGTCCTCACAAACAAATTTTGTTGTACCAGAACCTACCAGATAAAAAGAACAAAACATAAGCTTCAATAACAAACACGCTAGTTTAGTGAAGCGCATGATGGAAAACGTCAAAAACTGCAACAAAACGTCTGAACGATCACAAATACTCAAAATAAATAGCAATCAGAAAACGGGAATGGTACAAAGAAATATAATCTAATCCAATCTCCAACAACAACAATTACCCAATTCAAAAAAACAACTAAAATTTGGAATTTAAACATTAGACATACTGAAGAGATGAAGGAAAATGAATTTCAAGACAAAAAGGACGCGGTACATGAAGCTCAATGTTTCATATTCCTAATTTTTCGAAGATAAAAATTCCTTTCTTCCTTTCTGAGAAACGAAACGGAGAAAATATACACATGTATGTATTGTAGAGGGTATGTAATTTAGATTTTTTTTTTTACCGAATCTTCTTCGCGTCGGGTAGAGCCGAAAGAAGCCATGGTTGTACTGGAAAATGCACTGAAACAACTGAGACGCAAACACACGAAGCTTCCTATACTGAGTGGTCGTTATCGAAGAGAGAGAAAACGGGAGAGAGAAGAGAAGGAAAAGGGGTGGGTGGCGAGAGAAGAGACAGATGGTGGAAGGTTGGGTGGCAGGATAAGAGACAGGGAGGAGGGCGGAGTTGGGTTTGGTGGCGTTGTGTGGGGTTCGCTTTGGCGGCTGTGGGATTCAGTTTCAGTAATTCATTTTTCAATTTTTTTTCAATTTTAAAATTGGTTATATTCTTGTACTTTAAATTTTAATTATTTTATTAAATCTGATTTTTGTGATTTTATATTCTTTTAATTTTAAATTGAACTTACATTTGTTTATAAAGATATTAGATTAGTTATTAGAATTTTTCGGATTTTACTCGATGTGCCATTTCTTAAACAAATTATTAGAATGGTCTTCATACTGTAAAATGCGCATAAATACATGAAAATTAAATGTAAAGACTCAAAATCGTGGAATAAGATAATAAATAAGGAAGATAATCGTATCAATTATCTCCTCTTAGGGCATCCACTTCATGCCAAATTGTTTTAATATTTTTATTTCTTTTTCGTTGAAATTTTGTAAATATTGTTAGAATTTAACAAGTGTCAAACTCACGGTTTTAAGGAAGAGCTCATCTTAATCTTTAATCTTTATGAACCACTACGCACCTGAGTTCAAATTCCCCTCTTCGTAGTTTAGATTAGGGATCCGAATCCTTTACTTAGATTTTATCTGCCATAATCTACTTGACTTCTCTCCTGCATACTTCATCTCATTAAAATTTAATCCATAAGACTTCGATGGAGACATCTTCTTTAGAATATAACCCAATTTTCTCATAATTAGAAAAGAAAAAACAACCCTTATTGAACTAGCAAGAAACTTAACACCGTTAAACTTTTTCTTTTTTGTCGTCATAAAGTTGATTTTCACAAAACCTCAAAAAGCAGGAGAGACAGAGCAAGAACAAAGTCTAAAATATCAAACCCAACAAGGTTCTTGGAGCAAACAAACCACTTATAACCTCCCATCGTAAAAAGAAAGAAGTATTTAAGGGAATGCAGCGGCAAAAAAAAAAATTTAAGCGATGTTGCAGAGAAAGGAAGAAAAGAAAAACTAAACGATTGGGTGCAGTAGTTGCAGAGAAATGAAGAAGACTAAACTGATTGGAAGGACGTGTTGCAGAGGAAAAAAGTACGAAAAAACGAAGACTCAAGATCCTTGGGGAAGACGGTGCAGAGATAGGAAGAGAAAAAAGGAAACGATTGCAGCTGATTAAGTTTCACGTTTTTTAACAAAAAAAAGAGGTTCACGTTAGGTTAGGGGTTAAGTTTCACGTTACTTCAATCAGGGGATTTTTTTAATTTTTTTAATTATGAGGAAATTGGGTTTGTTTTAAAGATGATGTGTCAACTTAAAATTCTTTGGATTAAATTTTAATGAGTGGCGTATGCAGGAGGAAGTAAGCATATCATGACAGATAAAATCCAAATAGATGATCCATATCCTTAGATTAGATTAGAAAAGATTATCCCTTGTATAATTATTTAAAAAAAAACATAAGGAAAGTCACGTATGGAAGTCATTTCGTTTTCTCTTTTCTTATTTCCAGTAGTTGAAAATAAATGTGTCATAACTTGTAATCTAATAGGAGTCTAGCCTATTGGGAAAGAGCTTTGCCTTGCAAAACAGTGGTCTCATGTTCAAACCCCTATAGCAACTTGGTAGTGTATGCGCGTTTGAGAAACCCTCTACCCTTTGTAGTTTAAAGTATCGCTTGAATTTAAAATATATATTATAATCTAATAAATAATTGCTTGTATCAAAATAAATAAATACATAATCTAATATATTGAGTTTGATAAGAAAGGAAAAGACTAAAAAATTTATGATAACAACCAAATAGCTAATCCATCTACAATTTTCATAGTTTTTTGTTAAGATGAACTTTAAAGGAGTTTGGCTGAAAAAAAATCTTTAAAAAGATGAATAATTTCCATCGAAATAACACTAGAGAGGCCAAATTTTGTGGACCACATTTAGATCACATTGTGTGAATTCATGGTATGTTTACTAATCAGGAATTGAATTCCACATGTGGAGAATTCCTACATTTACTTCACATCAAGGATCTGAAAAGCAAGTGGGGCCCATAAAAAATTAGGAATTGAATTCCTAATTTTGGAGGAATTCCAGATTTTGGAATAATTCAATTTTTGGGTGGAAAGTGGTATTCTAATTCCTGGAGAACTAACATATTAGGAATTCATCTTTTTTACTCATTATATCCTCACACAATTTTCAAATTTCCAAATTTGTCATCTACTTTAACTCAATAACAAGGACATTTTAGTGCCACTCTTACCCCAATTCCATATAGTTTAATAAACAACTTCAATAGGAATCCAAAATCTAATTCTCCTTAATCCAACCCCTCCTCAATTCAATTTATCCTCAAAATCCAATTATGGATTAGTAAACATGCCATCTAGGTTGTTCTTCTTGAGAGGAGAGGATGTTGGCGTTTCAAATGAAAATACGTTGGAGGAAGACTTTATGTCCTTTATGCCCCGCATTTGCTCCATTCCTCATGTTAGTTTGTCATCACGAAAAAAAGGGTATGGAGTTTTAAATACTTTTTAATCAATTTTTCTTTTTAAACCTTTCTCTTCCTATTTTATCTTTAGTGACGTGACAAGTGAGTACCCACTTTTGGTGTTTATGTGTGCAATAAACTTTTTTTGGGGTTAAATATGAAGAATTCTTTAATAATAATATTTTTAAAGCAAAAAAAATTATCCCAAACCTCAACCACACTCTGTCTCTTCCCTCCCCCCTCAATCCCCCCCCACCCCTTCTCTCTCCCCCCCTCCCCCCTCTTATCTATCTCTCTCTCTCTCTCTCTTTTTCCCCTCTTTCTTCGACAACAACTAAACCCACCCTACCCCTCCTCCTTCTTTCTCCCTCTTTTTCTCTTTTTCTTCAACAACCAAATCCAGATCTGGGTTAT
This sequence comes from Prunus dulcis, assembly GCF_902201215.1. Taxonomy (NCBI): domain Eukaryota; kingdom Viridiplantae; phylum Streptophyta; class Magnoliopsida; order Rosales; family Rosaceae; genus Prunus; species Prunus dulcis. The sequence goes on from NC_047651.1 coordinate 12,782,552, forward strand.
TTTAAAGAGTTTTGGGGTCTGAGTGTGGCTTGGCTATCTGGCATTTTGGGCAGTAAGGTCATTTGTGGTGGGTGGAATGGGTGCATCTCTTTCATCCATTTCCACCCTATTTTTCCAATAATGGGCTCAAAAGGTCCTACATCAACATTCCACCTCCTCGTTTTAGTTAGAAATCTAGAAAAAGGGTTGCATGAGGGTTTGGTTGCGTCCTTAAGACCATCGACACGTGGTGGCGAACAACCCAAAGGATTTACTTACGAAACTGTCCGAGGTCAATGTGGTTCTCGGAAGTTTGGAGTATTTCGTGTAAACCTCTAGGTTGTTCAGCTCCATTACTATAGGGGAGTGGAAAAGACTGTCTCAGCCACATCCGAACTGGAGGACCAAATGTGGAACCTCCATCCTACTCGCTTCACCAAAATAGATCGCCAAGCACTTTTTATTTTTGGACGCTCTATGTACACACTTGAGAAGTTGGTTGAAAAGCTTGAAAAGCTTGACAAGATCGACAAGCTTCTCACAAGTCTGAAAAAGGCAACACCATCACCAAACATAAGAAGAAAGATTTAATAAAACATCACCAGTAGTATGTTGGGGTCCGTTCACCTAACCCATCGGTCTTTGCATTGTTGCGGCCTAATCCCCAAATCCTTTTCACTCCTAGCCATTTTTTGAAGCCGTACTTAGGGACTCCTTTCATCAAAATCGTCTCTTCAAGTTTTGTCCATGAGTTGTTATCTGTAAGGGATGGTTCTTGCATGAAGTATGGACCTACAGAGAGGGGTTCGGATAATTGAAAAGTTTGAATTCAAGAATAAAAATAAGGCAGTGAAAGTAATAAAAGAGGTGGTTTTTTCACTGCTAACCTCTAAAACAATTAGAGCAACTCCACCAGTTGCCCCTTGCCATGGCAAGATTAGCCCTAGGGCAGCCACTATTCACGTGAATAGTGGCTGCCCTAGTCCCCTCCAGCAAAATGTGTTTCCAGCAGTTAGGGGCTTGCCATGGCAATTACTATTCATTTTTTTGTTTTTTTCACAATTTTGTTTACTTAAATAATTAATTTGGATAATATTTTCGGATAAGATTTTTGGGTTCCTACGTGTCAATACTATTCATCTCGGATAAGATTTTCGGTTTCAAATTTCAGATAAATTTCAGATAAATTTCAAATTTCAGATACATTTCAAAATTCAAATTTCAGATAAATTCAAAATGTCAAATTTCAGATACATTTCGGAATTCAAATTTCAGATAAATTTGAAATTTGAAATTTCATTTGAATTTCAAATTTCAGATAAGATTTTCACCCTCTAAGATTGCGCCACGTGTCATATCTATCTGTGTACATTTTTCTATAAAATCAGAGGTTCAGCTCATACCTCCCACACCAGTTCTTCTCTACATTTCCATTTCTCAAATTTTAGATTTCATTCTCCATTCTCAATGGCAGACATGGAAGAGATTTTGGAGAGGCAAGAGAGAGAAACTAGAGAGAGAATGCGTAGACGAGCTGCAAGCAAAAGGGCGCAGAGAGAACTAGATGAGCAACTTGGCATAGCAGTTGCTTTGCTGGAGGATGAAAAGCAGGCTCGTCGTGGTTCACGAGAAGGCCGTCGCCCAAATGTGGACAGACATAGACATTCCCGGGGTAAGAATCTTATGGAAGATTATTTTATCCCACAATCTCTGTACTCTGATGTTGATTTTCGAAGGAGATATAGAATGCAACCTCATTTGTTCCAAAAAAATCATGCATGATATTTGCAATTATGATGAATATTTTGTTCAAAAGAGAAATTGTGCTGGAAATTTGGGACTTCTTCCAGAGCAGAAGTTCACAGCTGTGATACGAATGTTGGCGTATGGGTCATCTGCTGATCAGGTGGATGAGATTGCTCGGATGGGGAAGTCCACTGTTTTGGAGTGCTTGGTGCGATTTTGTGATGCAGTGGAAACTCTGTACACCAGAGACTACCTCCGCAGACCTACGCCAAGGGACCTGCAAAGGCTTCTCCAAAAAGCTGAGTCTCGAGGATTCCCTGGCATGATTGGTAGCATTGACTGCATGCACTGGCAGTGGAAAAATTGTCCAACAGCTTGGCAAGGGGACTACGGAAACAGAAAAGGGCAGAAAAGTATCATCCTGGAAGCAGTTGCTGGTTTTGATACCTGGGTTTGGCACGCCTTCTTCGGAGTAGCCGGATCTCAAAACGATTTGAATGTCCTAGGTCAATCCCCGGTGTTCAATGATGTTTTGAGAGGTGAAGGCCCAAATATCACATATGAAATTAACAATACCATCTACCAGACCGGGTATTATCTTGCTGATGGCATATACCCGAGGTGGACAACATTTGTGAAAACAATTCCACATCCCCGATCCCATAAGCAAAAATTTTTTGCTCGCTATCAAGAGGGGTACAGAAAAGATGTTGAGAGGTGTTTTGGTATCCTCCAAGCTAGGTGGGCTATTATCAGGGGCGCGGCACGTCTATTTGACGAGGAGGTGCTTAGGAGTATAATGATGACTTGTATCATCCTCCACAACATGATTGTGGAAGATGAATATGATTACGATGCTGATGACGTGTATGAACCAAATCCCATGGACACGGCCCTAACACGAATTTATGAAAAACCAGTGGGGCCAAATGGAGAAGCAATGCAGCATGAACCGTTGGTTAGAGGCGGTAGTTTCATGCCCCGTATGATTGATCGCTACACGGAGATGCAATCGTCCTATATTCATGAACACCGTCAAGTTGACTTGATGGAGCATTTATGGGCGGTGAAAGGCAATGAAGGAAATGAAGGTGAATAAAGTGAAGTGAAGAAGTTGTTTTTATTTTATTATGCTTTGGTTGTGGGTTGTTTATTTTTTATGCTTTGGTTGTGGTTTGTTTTATTTTTTATGCTTTGGTTGTGGTTTGTTTATTTTTTATGCTTTGGTTGTGGTTTGTTTTTTATGTATGGAATGTTTTGAATAAAAAGGAATTTTGTTGAATATTTTCTTTATTGACTAAAAGAAAAGCAATACAACTAATAATAAAATAAAATACATGAATTAAACAAAACAAAAAATACAATGAAATCAAAGGTACATGAATTAAACAAAACAAAAAAAATACAATGAAATCAAAGGCAAGTAAACTAAGACATTAAAGGCAAACAAACTATTTTAATGGTTTCCATCATTTAACCAATCGGTGTTGCTAGGTCCATCGTCACGAAAAAGTCTTCGTCTCATAACATCCCTTCGTTCTAGCTTCCAAAATTGTTTTGTTTCGGGAGACATATGGCTTGTATCCATGGCCATGGTTTCCCGATCTTTTTTTTCAATGTTTTGTTCGCGTGCATACTCCCTTTCTTTGCGTGCATACTCCCTTTCTTTTGCATATTCTGCTTGAACTGCCATATCGTGCTCTTGTTGTTTCAAGTCCATTTCAATTCTCATGGCTTGGTGCTTTGAAAGTTCCTCCAAATACTTCTCTGCATTCTTGCCAGAAGTACTCCCTCTCTTCGCCTTCGCCGCCTTCCTCCCAATAGGCCTTGGAATATTTTCAATGGGTGAGTCCATACTCATCGGAGAATCCATAGGTGAATCCGATGCCGGCGTCTCATGAAGTGGAGTCTCGTTCAAGACTACCGTCGGACCGGTTGGAATAATTTGGAATCTCTTACAAGTCTTCACCACCTCCCAACAATGGGTATGGTTGAAACTTTTTTTCCCTTGGCCGGTAGCACCAAACCACATTTGTGCTTGTATAATCTATAAAAAAAAAAAATGGAAATACAAGAGAATTTTTAAAATATTGGCAATACAACATGTACAAAAAAAAACTAATGGAAATTAAAGAAATAATAAAAAAAATGCAACATGTATTAACAAAAAATAGAGACATATTAACAAAATATATAAATTGCAAGAAACATTTAAATAAAAATTAATATGACATAGAAATTAATAGAAGAAAAATGACAAATAATTTACCTCATTGCTAAGATTTTCTCCGCTTCGTTGGTTGTCAATCGCTTTTGCTAAAGCATTTCTCCATTTTCCCAACTCTTTATTAAGAACTTTCCACCTACTGGATAATGCCATTTCTGTACGTGTAGAACCAATTGCCCTTTCACAAAATGCTTGATGAATTTTTTTTCCACATATGAGAAAATTTAATCTCATTGCCCGTTACTGGACAATGACTAACTTGGACCCAAGCCTCACACAAGCTAACATCTTCCATCATGCTCCATGCCCCTCCATTTTCATTAGAAGAACCCATAATATGCTAGAAAAAAAATTACAACTTCAAAGTGAAAAAATATTGAATAGAAAGTGAAAAAATTTTGAGGAGAAAGTGAACAATAGTAGAAGGAGAAGAAAATATATGAGGATTTGGTGTTAAAAGTGAAGAGTATTGGTTGGTATTTATACACAAAAAATTCTGTAATTTTTGTGTATTTTTAAAAAAAAATTTTGATTTTTTTTCATTTTTTTTTGGCAGAAAAATTGGCTGCCGTCGGATTGAAGGAAAAATTCCAATCGGAGCGACCAGAGGGCGCCACGTGTCAAGAGCCGTTGCGGTTACTGTAGCGCTGATTGGTTTAAATTTTTTTTACCGTTGGCGCGTGCAATGCACGCGCCAACGGTAAAAAAAATTTAAACCAATCAGGGCTGACGCCAGCATGACGTCAGCTATTTTGTCCCAGCCTTCAGTCTCGACCTCGGGCTGAAATCGACTGCGGGCCTGCCCGTTTTGCTGGGGCCCACGCTCGCCTGGGCTGGCTCTGGCCTGCTGGACGTCATTTTTTCTCCCAAACCCCCCCCCAGCCCGAGTCCTCTTCATCTGCTGGAGTTGCTCTTATAGAGGATAGAAAGGGGGGAAAAAAAACATGAAAATCACAACAAAGAAATAAAAGGCATCAAGAAAAGATAAATAGGAAATTGGGTTTTGATATTATATTTGAAGGGTCTAAATTCAAAATTTCAAAACAGAAGAGTGTAATTTGAAGTGTAAGGAAAAGTTTCGTATATAGACTCATAAAAGAGATGGGTTTCTCATTGCTAACATAAAAAATTAAAAATTATAAAAAATTATAATAAAAAAAAACAACTCAACATAAGAATTCATAAGGGTTTAGCTTTAGCTGGAAAACCAACAAAAGGGTTGCGTGAGGGTTTGGGTACGTCCTTAAGACCATCGACAGGTGGTGGCGAACAACCCAAAGGATTTACTTACGAAACTATCCAAGGTCAATGGGGTCTTGGCAAGTTTGGAGTATTTTGTGTAAATCTCTAGGTTATTCTGCACCATCTACCGTAGGGGAGTAAAAGAGACTATCTTGGCCACATCCGAGCTGGAGGACCAAATGTGGAACATCCATCCCGCTTGGTTCACCGACTGTTTTTGGACGCTCTCGGGACATGCTTGAGAAGTTAAGACGTTGATTGCAAAGCAAGCTTGAGAAGATCAACCAGCATCTCAAGATCATCAGCCGTGCGGCTATACTATTTATATATATAAAAAAATAAAAAAAAGAATCCACCTAGCGAATATGTGCCACGTGTCAAAAAAGTATAGTCGCGTGGCTATATGATTTTTAAAATTTTTTTAATAAAAAAAACCGTGTATAGCTGCCTGGCTATACTATATATATTTAAAAAAGAATAAGAAAAAGATGCCTAACGATATGGCGCCACACATCGAAATACGTATAGCCGTGCAGGTATACTATTTTTATAATAATTAATAAAACTGAGTATGGCCGCTCAGCTATACTATTTTTAAAAAAAATTAAAAACCCAAGTATAGCTGGACGGCTATACTATTTATAAAAAAAGAGACCCGACCGAGTATAGTAGCACGGCTGCACTATTTTTTTAAATAAAAAACCGAGTATAGCTGGGCGGCTATACTATTTATTAAAAAATCAAGGGACCCGACTAGAGATAAGGCTCCACGTGTCAAAATAGGTATAGTCGCACGGCTTGGCAAGGTTTTAACAGAACCATGTGGGACATCAGTTTTGTATCCAAGGAATGGGGGGAAATGTGCATTATTTTACTGCAATCACACCTTGTGCTGTTCTTGACATTATCAATAAACATGACAGGATTCTCACAAGTCTGAAAAAGGCAACACCATCACCAAACAGAAGAAGAATTCTTTGCATTGTTACGCCCTAATCCCCAAGATTCTTGACATCAATAGCCAGTTTTTGACGTTGTACTTGGGAACTCCTTTCATTAAATCTGTCCATGAATTGTTATCTTTCAAGGTTGGTTCTTGCATGGTGTAAAATGGACATTGTTCAGAATTTCTAATGTAAAATGAACTACGTGTGGTCACATAGTGAACTTTTTTTTTAATATGGCAAAAACTAGCACTAGAAAGTTGGAAGAGTAGAACTTGAGAGTCAATAATCAAATTATCGAAACATAAAATAAAGAACTGCTGAAAAGGGTTCGGATAATTGAAAGGTCTGAATTCAAAAGTGAAAGTAATAAAAGAGATGGCTTTTTCACTGCCAACCTCTAAAACACTTATAATGGGTAGAAAGGAAAAAAAGAAAAAAAAAAAGAAAAAAAAAGAGGGAAATCAGAACAGAGAAATAAAATGTATCAAGAAAAAACAAAACTTTCAAGAAAAAAGAAATAGGAATTTGGGTTTTGAAATTATATTTGAATGGTTTGGATTCAAAATTTCAAAACAAAAGAGTGCAATGAGAAGGATAGGGAAAAATTTTGTGTGAATAGACCATCGAAAGGTGGTGGCGAACAACCCGAAGGATTTACGTACGGAATTGTCTGAAGTCCAATGTGGTTGTGGCAAGTTTGGAGTATTTCGTGAAAATCTCTAGGTTGTTCCGCTCCATCTACCGTATGGGAGTGAAAGAGACTGTCTCGGCCACATCTGAACTAGAGGACCAGATGTGCAACGTTTATCCTGCTTGCTTCACCAAAATAGATCACCAAACACTTTCTGTTTTTTGACGCTTTGGGGACACGCTTGAGAAGTTGGTTGCAAAGCTCAAAAAGCTTGACATGCTTGAGGGTTTGGCTTCTTCCTTAAGACCATTGAGAGGTCATCTTGTTTTTATTTATTTTTTTTTTTTTTTGCAGTGATCCGTCACTTGCCAATTTTTATCATGATGTCCGCTGATCTGCTATCAATCATTAGGGATCACCTCTAGTCACTGGATGACAGGTTGAAGAGGGGGAGACCCCTTCGTTTGCTTAAGAGGGAGAGCCAGCGCCGGAAATAGCTCCAATGGTTGATCCTGCATCTATAGCAAGGTGTTGCATAGAGAATGGCCAGTTTCCGACAGTCCTTTTATTTTTTCAATATCCATGTAGCATTAGCGATGGTTGGTCAGAGTGGGTTGACTATGAACTAAAAGACCTGTCTACTTGTGACATCCTATGCCGCGCGGGGATGCTGGACGTCATCTTCCTCTCCAAACCATGCAACATCCTTATTGAAGCCGAGATGCTTCGCCACGTGGTTAGGCGAAGGGGTACCGAGACACACTTTTATCTGCTTGAGGATGCGGCTAGCATTTTCCACCTCCCCATTTGCGGCAACCAAGATCCTTTCAACGTCGCACAGACTCATGAGAACAGACAGAAGCTTGAGGTCTTAAGGAAAGGTGCCCCAACTGCTCCCAGCACCTCTCTACAATTTAGCAATTGGATACTGTATTCCTGGGATGCTAACAGGAATGAGCCATGTCGTCTTGCGACGCTTATATCATTATGGCTTGGGAAATTCATCTTCTGCGATTTTTCCCAAGATTATTTGCATGAGTAGGTGTTCCCTTTGGCCTTGGCAATAGCACGTGGCAGCGTGATTCTTCTAGCCCCCATGTTCTTGGGACACCTATACCGCTTGTTTGACAGGTTCACTTCTTAAGAAAGGGGCAACGGGAACTATGGTTGTGGAAATCCTCCTGAACTCTAGCTTTCTGCAAGTATTCTTATAGGAGCGCTTCAAAGGGAAAGCTGTGTCCCCACTTCCCCATTCCCGGGCTAGGTTGCTTGTTATTCCGGTGAGGGCTCTTACGTGTCAGAAAAACTTCTTCTGGTTTGTAGGTGGTTCCGGCGAATGCAAAGGAATGGTCAAAATTTTCTAGAGCTCTTAGATGATGTTGAGAACTTCATTTTTCGTCCCTACTGTGTTCTGCTAGAGGAATTCAAGCATGTGCCCCTCTATTCTGATTCTGACGGTCTTGTTGAGGCTCCAGTCATGACGGCAGAAGTTCGTCAGTTAAGAAAAGAAGCCTTGTTAAGTGTCGCGTGCCTACCCTTGCCCACACTAGGCGATGAGGGTTTCGTGCATTATTCGCTAATTCACGGTAATCGACCGTTTTTTGCGGTTTCAAAAATCACCATACAACAAATAGTCTGTCGGTTTGCAGCTTGAGCAAAAATTTGCAATTACTGAACCGCAACCACCCCTAGCATTGTGTGTGTGAAATAAAGGTACTTTTAAAAAATTTTATTATTTTGTTGTCCACATGGAATCCAAGCCCATGTTTGCCTGCCACATAAATTGACGATTTTAGCCCTTACATTAACGGTAATATTGACGGAGTCACAAGGTAACGCAGGCTTAATTTGACGAATAATAAAGAATAGAGGGATGATTTGAATGAAAATTTTAATTAAGGGAGCAAAATGTAAAAACTAAGTATAAGAGGCAAATATAGTTCGTTCGTTATTCTCTTGTCATCACCATTCGACTGTCCCCTCAATCTCCAGAGTCCAGTCTCGTAGTATCATAGAGAGCAGAGAAGAGAAGATCTTTATTTTTATCTATTCAAGAAAGGGAAAAATGGGATTACAATTTGAGGAGGACGAGTTCTTAGCATGCTGTGGAAGCACCAAATTCGCCAAAGAAATGGCGAAGGCATCCCCTTTCTCATCTCTCGACGAAGCTGTGACGGCGGCCAGAGAAATTTGGTTCAACCAGGTTGATGTCCATGCTTGGCTCCAAGCGTTCTCTGCGCATCCTCAGATCGGACACTCGTCTTCTTCTTCTAACGCCACCTCTGCTCAGTTCAGTTGCTTAACCTTTTCTTCTTATTTATTTTCTTTATTTTCTTTATTTGTTACTAATTTACAAATTTTTGTTTAAATTTTTACAACCATGAATGAAATCTACATAAATTATATAAAGATTTTGAGGGTACTTGAATTTTCACACCATTGCTGATCAGATGGATTGTTAGCATTTTTTTCCCCTTCCTCCTAACCTTCAATTAAGGCAATTAAAATAGAAATGGTTATTTTGTATCCTACAGATAAGCCCAGTTCGGGTTTTAAACTCATCAATATCTTCCTGGGTTTTGGTAGATTGAGTTGGTTCATGTCATCAATGGGTTTGCTCTGGCTTGCTGAAACTTACTGTGTTTACTTATTTATTTTACCTTATTTCTTTCTGAATTTGTGTTTAACTTACTGTGTTCTAATTTAACTTTGTAATGATGGCTCAGTACCACTGGGCACAAGTTACTCGGTGCTTTTAGTGATAGTATCATATTCAGTTAAGATTCTAATGCTGTTGTTTCTTTAGTTTACATTTTAATGTTTTAAACAAATGGGTTGACCATTTCAGTCCTCAGTTTCTTACACCAAGTTGTGTTTAGGCTGGGTTTCATTTACCATCAAGACCAGGCCTTTAAAGTTTCATTTTTTGCCAGACGCCTTGTAGTTTTTTTTGTCAGTATATATAAATACATATATGAACAACGAAAAGACGATTGCCCTTGTTGAGTGTTGCCTAATTGATGCTATTTAGCTGCCTTTCTTTCTCCTTCCAGCTTTTTTAGATATGCACTTCTATTGAATTAAGAGGTCTAGACATAATTTTGCAGGTGGAGTAAGGGAGAGCAGGCAACTGCCTTTGCAACTGCCACTAATTCTAGCTTGCAGGTTTGTGTGCTTCAGAAACTTAATGAATATTTTTTTAAGCCTTTATTCCCCCTTCAAAAGAAATCAAATGTACTTAAGGTTTTGCTGTGCTTGCTTCTTCCTGTTTTAATAGTTTGCAGAAGTGAGAAAAAGAAAAATACTTTGATGTTTCCAGTTCTGTTTGTTTATTTGAATGTTATTATCAAGTTTTGTTACTTATTATAATCCGCCTGGATTTTGTAGGAACTGTCTGAATGGAATGCTAAATACAGGCAGAAGTTTGGGTTTATATTTCTAATTTGTGCATCTGGAAAGAGTACTGATGGGATACTTTCTGAGTTGAAGGTAATTTTTCAAGCACTTTTTCCAATATCTCCTGAAAACAACGTTTGGCAGCAAATAAATTAGTATGGGATGCTGGAATAACAAGCTCACTTTTGCCTCGATAAAGAGCTTAACCAACAATTTCTATGCAATTGGACAAGTAAGAGATCAGTGATGAATGTGACCCTCTCTGAAGAAATTGTGTAAATGAGATATCCTTTGTTTTAGCAATCGCCATGAAATCAAACAATGACAAAAGTTGTTCTTCTATTAGCAATGCAGTAAACAAAGACCAACGCTTGAAGAGCAGTTGCTATTGTCCTTATATTTGGCCATGTTCAAATACATACTATGCTTGGCAACAGACAAGGAAATGTAAAGGCCATGCGAGATATTCACCAGACCTCATGCTCATGTTGATTTTGTGATGCCTGTGGAATGGGGAGAACGATGCCACTTTTGCGAGGACCATGCTCTACAGACTTTGCATAAATTGTTTCTCAATTAATAAATTTACTTTTCCTCATTGCAGAAACGATATCCAAACAGGCCGATAGCTGAGTTTGAGATTGCAGCTCAGGAGCAGATGAAAATAACGGAACTCCGTCTTGCGAAGCTCTTTTCAACCAAAGAAAATGTTGCCTCCACATGCAACAAGAATCCCACACTTGCAAAGAAAGTGGAAGGTACTTTTGATTTCTTTTCCATTTCTTCCATAATTCTAATTTCAATTCCTCATTATGCTTTTATGCAGTTTTGGGCTTTGCTTGTATCACAGTATTAGGATTGTCTATTTTACATTAACATACTATGACAACTTTCCTGAGTAGTCATACTGCTTATTTAGGATCACTTATTCTAAGTTCACATAATGTGCGCTGTGGAAAAATTGGAAAAGGCCGAGTATGATATTACTTTAACATTTTGTTTACCAATATTTCCCTCTTAATTCAACCCAAAGCTACTTGAACTGCTCTGTTAATTTGTGCCCATTTCTTGCTTTCTAACAGATATCTGGTATGTTTTTTCCAGCGGACATACAACTTTAAACTTTTGAGAATTCTTAATTCAACTTTCTCATTTCTCCGAAAAAATCACAATTTCTAAATTAATGTTATTGATTTTTTGGAACCCTAGAAGATCGTGTGAGCGTTATTGGAGCGCATCTAACTGCTGCTTCTGATGCTTCATCTGTAAAAAAATCTCAAGCTCCACCTCGAACTCGTCCACCCATCACAACCCATGTCTTGGATGTTTCTCAAGGATCTCCAGGTGCCGGTGTTGAGGTATGTTTGGAAATGTGGAAGGGTCCTCAACCTCGTCCCATGTTTGGTGAGTCAGATGTAGGCGGTTGGCTGTGTCTAGGGTATTCAACTACGGATAATGATGGTCGAATTGGTCAGTTGATGAGCATAGTTGATGTAGTGAACCCAGGCATATACAGGATAAATTTTAACACAGGTAAGTACTGCCCGGGTGGGTTCTTTCCTTATGTTTCTATCGTGTTTGAAATCAGAGAGTCACAGAAGTGGGACCATTTTCATGTTCCTCTGCTGCTGTCACCTTTCTCATTCACAACGTACCGTGGAAGTTAGGCTTATGTGTAGCTCAGCTGAAAAATGAATAGCCTGTAATTTTACTTGATATTTTCTGGTTGGTTGTGTGTAGTCAAAAGACGGCTTTGTTGATGTGAACTAAAATCTTGAAGAAGATAAACTCTAATGGAAAACAATATCGTTCTCCATGTGGTAGTGCTGATAAGACAAATGAAATAATGTTGTTGAGGGAAAATGTGAACACGAACTCCCAACACAATTTCACCAATATTCAAAGAGAATTAAAGGTTTTTATTAATTGAGTTCGACCCATTCAAGATAACAGTATCTCTTAATTACAATCCTTTATGACAAACATAAAAAAAGAAACACCCCTTGATTAAAACTATGAAGAAAACACAATTTGGGGGGAAAGTGGATTTGTTTGGTTTTGTGGCTGCACTTGGAACGAATACCAAGTTTGCACGTATCCTTTTGATGGAATCAAGCCAACTAGTAGTTCATTGGGAGTAATTTTTGATTTATGGTGATGGATATTTGGATGGAGATTTGGGTATGGAGATGTTAGTGTTTGGGGATGAATTTGGTTAAGGTAAACAAGGGATTCAAATTTGATTGCGGTTGCGTCTAGTGGGATGCTAGATTACTTACGTACTCTTGACGGATCAAACTTACATAATTCAAATTTGAGATGGCTCAAATCCATCAAGAGTGGAAACCGATCTTGGGTGAATTGATTTGCACACCCATTTGATGGGTTTAGGCCACTTCACTTCACATATGGGTTTTGAGCCCAATCATCACATGGCTTCACTTAGCTGGGCTTTAACTGCGGAGTCCATAAACCTTTGTGGACCAGACGCCAAATCTTGCTTGAATTAGATTACTTGCACCACTCAAAATTCTTGTTGGCAGCCAAGTGGTGGTCTTGGCTTTCTTTGCTGTTCAGTTGGCGGGGTCTAAACTAAACCCCACTGCAAATATACAAATATGTGCGCATGAATTACGGATATTACATGCATATAATTTACACAACATGTGTATACTTGCTGCAACTTTGAGCCATTGAGGTAAGAAGATTGAGGCAGAATTCCTTTCGGCTTCTTGACGTGCTTCTTGGTGGGTTTAGAACTGTGTCTTATTTTGTCGTTGATGGTACCGAGACCCGCCACTCTCTTCTTGTCTTTGTCGACTGGGCTACCCGAACAGAGGATACGGCCAGCGACTTATTTGATCAAGACACCAGCAAACCCAAACTTTTGTTTAATTGGAACAGCTCGTCCGCTTCGATTTGGTGACAAACTAAATTTCTTTTTTCCTTCCTTTTCTGGCATGTTCTTTTTTTTTTTTTTTTTTTTTTTTTGTTTGGAGGAAAGAAACTGCACCGAGTTCGATCCTCGGTGTCATGGGAAGAAGGGGGAATCCACCACCACTGTGGTGGGAAACATTTGCAGTTTATATTTATGTTGAAAATTTATAGCCAAACAAATGTAAATAACAGTTTCCTTCATTTTGGAGAATTACTCAGTTCAATGGATCAGTGCATCTAGCATTGCCCGAGCTGGCCAACGTCGGTTAATTTGCTCCTCATCCTACCAGTAGAAACCTCAGAATCAGATTTGTTTGTTATTTTTGTTCTGATGCAAGCTTGCTTTGGTATGGAAAATTATAAGCTGGCTAAGGACATTCTTGCTGATTGATTCTCCCGCACATATAAATGATCTGATGGTGTGTTCACAAATCAGGAATTGGAATTGGAATTATGAATTGAGTTTCAATTATGGAGAATTCTTGTGTTTATTTCACATTAATGAATTAAAAAGTAGGGGACACATCAAATTAGGAATTGAATTCCTGATTTTGGAGGAATTCAGGGTGGGAGATGGTACTCTAATTCATGGAGAACTAACCCATTAGGAATTCATCTTTTTTACTCATTATATCCTCACATAATTTTAAATTTTCCAAATTTTCATCTACTTTAAACGAATAATAAAGACATTTTAGTAATTAGTATCATTCTTATCACAATTCTATATGGTTTAGTAAACAACTTCAATATGAATTTGAAATCTAACTCTCATCAATCCATATGGTTTAATAAACAACTTCAAAAGAAATTCAGAATCTAATTCTTCTTAATCCAACTCCTCATCAATTCAATTCCTCATAATTCGATGCAAATATGCCATGAATCTAAATATTTAATTTTAGATGTACTGAATAAAACATTATCTTTTTTATTTTATTTTTATTTTTTTGGGTCCAAGCCCAAAGTTTTTTCTTATTTGAAACATCCTTTTGGCAGAACTTTTGGTACTTAACACTCTGCTGTTTATGCGATGAGGTAATTGTGACTCACAATTTGTAATTAGTTCGATCATTGTTTTGAGATGAAATCGATCCACTCCGGACTGTGCCCCTTCACAATTTGTAAGGGCATAGGCATAATAGACAAGATTTGCAGTTACTAATAAGACTGTTTCAACCATAGCACATTTCTTCTTTTTGTTTTTGTTTTTTTTTCTCAGTACAAGTCATATAGGGAGGAGAATTTTGAACACAATACCTCCGTCATAGGTAAAAGATATGGTTATGAAATCGGGTGAGACTAAGTCCAAAGTTGAAGGGGGCTGTTAATGGAATTAACCCCAGTTGAAAAACATACCTCAATGAAAGACCTTATTTAGAAATCTTATATGTTATTCAACTTGAAAACCGGATCTTGAATTGGCATTTGGGGATTAGAATTTAGAGCACTTGATGCAAGTCCCTTCAACATTACCCACTAGTTTATAGTAAACATATGCATGCTTGACATGTGTCAACTATACATCCACAACATAGAGAGAGAGAGAGAGAGAGAGAGAGAGAGAGAGAGAGAGAGGCCATCTGCATTGCTAGATCGTTTAAACATCTCTATATATATGTTACATTTGAGCATTGTCCATTTGGAGCATTCTATAGTTGATTAAGTTTTTGTAAGGTTGTTGTTAAGAGAAAAGGCAAGATGCAGGCTGTGAAGGACAAGATAAATGAAATGGGCGCACTGCGCAAGGTCAAGGCCGAGGCCAGGGCCGAAGAGAAGGTATGTATCTTATAACACTCTACGCTAAGATAATGCACATGGATTATATTTCTGGGTTACATAACCAACTGCATCTTTACAAAATATGAAATGACTTATACGTATAGGTCTTAAAATATGTTCCACAACATGTAGTCAGTAAATGTCGCCCACATAAACTTAGCATATACGAATAAATAAATAAATAAATCTCTCTCTCTACATATTTTTTTATTAAATTATTTGTGGATTCTAATTGTATATGTATTATAGGCTGAGAAAGAAGTAGCCAAGGCGAGATCCGATGTAGCACATGAGGTGAGATTGGCTAAAGAGGCCGAGGCATCAATGTCAATGCATGTGGCGAAAGCTGGGGACATTGCTAGAGCTGGAGAAAAGTTTGCGCATGATCATCAAATGATAGCTCATGCGCCTCAAAATACTACTAACACAGCTCATCAGGCTCGTTCTTCGGACAAGACATCGGGAGGTCCCCCAACTTACAACCCAATGTCTTAATTTTTCCTTTTTTTGCAATCATTCATTCTCTATATATATGTATCTAAGTATTTGTAAGCTATTATTCATTCATATGCATGCGATTTGTATTGTTCGTCTATGTATGTTAATTTGTTTCTTATAGGAGTTAATTCGACTTCTCATTTAATTTTAGACAAAATCGTTCTATGTTGTGTAATATTGATGTTTAATGTTATGATATTTATATCTTTATTCTCATGTATTAATGTTTCCCTAAATGTGCTACTTATTTTTTTAAAAATATTTAAATTTTTTTATGTTAGAGTAGAGTTGTTAGGAAAATTGAGAAGCATAATGTATGAATGTAAAGAAGAAGAAGAAGGGAAAAAAAAAAGAAAAGGAAAATAAACTTTCGATTTCAGCCATCAACCAACTTTTCTTTTCATAATTCATCAAAAATTTGGCTGATATGGTTTCATAAAATCAGGCTGCATGAAAAAGGATATATAACAATAAACAACAAAGAAGGAAAAGGGAAAATAAAATAAAATAAAATAAAATTCCCTTTCCTTTTTGTTACCCAACTTTCCTTTTCTTAATATGAGAATGTTTCCCAATACGAGAAACCTTTTCCTACACGAACAAGGTGTTACAACGTCAAGTCTATCAACCTTTGAAACTCAAATCACTCAACCATTCCAAAGCCAGAAAAGAAAAACTCTCACAAGTTCTCAACTCAAAGTCTTAGTTAATATTACAAAGAGCAAATCAATGGCCTCCAATGAGATGAAGAAGATAACCTTGAAGAGTGATGACGGTGAGACCTTCGAGGTGGAGGAGGCTGTGGCCATGCAATCGCAGACCATCAAGCACATGGTGGAGGGTGATTGTGCCAACGGTGCGATACCTTTGCCAAATGTGACTAGTATCATCCTAGCGAAGGTGATCGAGTACTGCAAGAAGCACCATGAAGAGGATGTCAATGGCGAGAACAAAGTGGACATGAAGAACTGGGACACTGGGTTCATGAAGGTGGATCAGAGCACTCTGTTTGACCTAATCTTGGCTGCAAACTATCTGAAAATCAAGAGCCTGTTGGATTTGACCTGTCAGATTGTGGCAAACATGATCAATGGAAAGACACCTGAAGCGATCCGTGAGACCTTCAACATCAAGAATGACATTACGTCTAAGAAAGAAGAGGAAATTAGAAAGGAGAACCAGTGGCCATTCGAGGATGCAAAACCTCTTTCGTCAAATATTTTTATATCTAATGATACAAGAGTTATGTCTCCATGTTTTGTGTGTTAATAGCACAAAGTTTCTTTGTTCTTGATATAATTCTTAACAAATTACATCTCTTAAAAATTAAATTCAAATCGTAAACTTCATCATACTAATAGACAAAATTCGATGTAGCAATATGCAACTACCACATGCAAGGAAATCTTCGTCTCTCCAAATTGTTGCAATCAACACAAAGCGAATTATTTCATTTATTTTCCTTAAAAATTTTAGACGTGTAGAACTTGAATGCTACCTAAACAATAATGTAGGACTGGTATTTTCAAAAGTGAAATGATAAGGGCAAAAGTGTAAAACAGGTTACTAAAAATACAATTTGCCTAAAGTTAAAAATAGAAAGCAAATCAAGAACTTTCCTTCGTTGTAAAAGAGGTTGGGCCTAAGTGAGATTGGAAGGTCCATGGGCATGTCCATATATGGGTCCAATATTACAAATTACTTTTACCAAGAGACATGAAAGAACGCCAAAAACACGACTGGACAGTAAAATATCAGGACGAACAGAACATTTTCCTCATGCGTTGGACCAATGAACCTCAATACTACATACATAAGTGTCGGAGACAGACATGATCTTAGCCGAGTTGGTTAGAGTGGGTGTGGTCCTCGTTCTGCACTCTAAGTTTGAATTCCTCTTTTCGTAATTTAGATTAGATTTAAATAAAACTATCGCTTGTATTAAGAAAAAAAATTCCAATTGGACCAATGAACCTCAATACTAGCCAGATAATGTTTATACTATGCATAATGAATTCATGTGTCATAAATGAGTCATCCATAATTATTTCAACACCATAAATGCTCCAACCAACCCACATCTATCTGGCTTTACAATGAAAACATCGTCAACTATATATATACCTTGCTTTGCTTTTAGGAGAATGAAACTACAACAGAGCCACCTTAAAATCATCAAATCTCCCCATCTCTTCCCACAAGAATCAGTAGCTCTTCATGACAAGAAAGCAAATTGACCTTGCATACATAAAAAATGATGTTGCAAGAAAAACCACCTTCAAGAAAAGGAAGAGCGGACTGATGAAAAAGGTAAGTGAACTCAGTATTCTATGTGGAACTGATGCATGTGCAGTAATTTATGGTCAGCATCAAGCCAACCCTGATGTTAGTCCATGCCCTGATGGAGCCCTACGAACAATCACAAGGTTTAAGCAGATGTCCAAGATGGAAAGGAGTAGGAACATCCTGAATCAAGAAAGTTTTCTTAGGCAAACGATATTTAAAGCTGATGAGAAATTGAAGAAACAGATGAGTGACAACCAAGAGAAGGAAATGATGATTCAAGCCATTTACGGGAGCCTTCCAGCTGACTGGTTGCAAAAATTGAGTCATGTGGATTTGAATGACTTGTGGTTGTCAGTGGAGAAGAATATAGAGGCAATTGCAGAAATGATGACCTCACTGGAAAAACCATGATGACCATGAGGCTTTAAGAAATTGGATGTAATTACCCTCTTATTGAATTTCCAATGTGTTTGATTTGTATTGTTTTTCTTCTTCAATGCATCTTGAACTCAAAACATTCAAAAATCTTAACCGCTATCATGCCCTCTAAGTATGATGGACACTATTAGGCATTTCTTCCAATTAAAGAATGAACCCACTTTTCCTTGTATGCAATTAATTAAATACTTACATTTTTTCTTGCAAAGTTTCAGAAACTTATTAATTAGCCACTAGGTAATTTGGATTTAATGCTAGAAAACGATAAACCTCATAAATATGAGCTTTGGTTTAAACTCAATAGGAAGTTTATTATTGTGATAGATAATAACCCAAGTTCACTGAATCGGGATAAGTTCAATGACTAAACTATAACATATAATTTTACAATAATATAATTAAAAAACTTCAAAATTATACAAATTGCCACTCCTTCTAAGTTAATCACACAATTTAAGAGGAGGGCATCATTGAAATTTGGAAATGAAGAAATTGTCTTCAATAACCCCAACAGACTGGCTAGCTAGCTAGCTAGGAATTTAATTATCATTATTCACATTGATAAATAATATTTTATTATTCACATTGATAAATTGTCATTTTATTAATAAAATTACTTTCAATCAATCACTTGTCCTATTTTTGGGGCCAGACAGATTTGGAGAAAATAGTATAAACAATTAAATGTACATGTAAATTTTTTTATATTTACCCTAATAAATATGAACTTTAATCAACTCACTTTTCTAATGTGGATGTAAACATTTTATTTACCCTTTTCTAAGAACATATAGCTTTATCAAATTTCTATATATTATAGCATAGCAAAAAATATATAAATATAAATACTAAAATACTAAAGAATAAATTAGTATGCAGTTTGAAGGGTGTTGGTTGGAGCTCAATAATTAAAGTTAGCAAGTTCTTCCATAAAAAATCCACATAGGTTCGCAAATGACACATTTTCATGGAAAAATTTTCTACCTCCACTAAGATGCTCTAATCAAATCACCGAACTTAATATCTCAATTTCATGCATGGAAAACATATTAAGAAGAACTACTTATTTATTAATTTATGGTTTAATTAATCAAACCACAATAAGTATAGGAAGCACCTTCTGAAAAACATTTGAAATTTTGATTGGATTCTAATCAATTTGCTTCATTTTGCTAATTGTGGATTGAAGCCTACTACATCAAAGCTAAACTAAAATTTCCGATAAAATATAATTTTTCTTGTGAGAATGTGAAGGTGAAAATGTTCCACATTGGAAGTTAGAAAACTTTGTAAGGGCTTATAAAGTGTTGGTTACTCCCCCTCTTGCCAATTGATTTTGAGTTGAAACCTTAACTTCCAACACTTTTCACGTTGCAAAAAAGAAAATAAACATTGAATGAAGAAAAGGTGAAGTTCTTTTATTATTATTAATGTTGCAAAAACACAGGTGTTTTCGTTCTATGTGCATGCATGCTTAGAAAACATCTCCAATAGTAGTAACAAATTAAACACTTTAAATTAAAATTTGTTGATCCATGTGACCATTGGAGGACCCATGAATTTTTTAGCAACGGTGCAAGTTTCAAAGATTAAAAGCTTTATTTTTAAAAAGATGACAACCAAATATCCTTATAATTTAAACAATACTAGTGTCATTCATAAGTCATAGAAAACAAAATAGCACTACAATTAACCAACAATTGTTTCCAATGGAGTTTCATAACACCTTGTTTAAATAAGAAAAAAAACATATTACGAAAAAGGGGAAAAATAAGAAACGAACTGGCTTTTTATAACACCTTGTTTAAATAAGAAAGAAAACCATGTTAAAATCTCTGTTAATTCCCACAAAATGCAAGCCTAATAATATTTTCAACAAATGGGAGAATCAAAACTATTGTTGTTGGACTATATACATCAAGCATTAAATGATGATCCTGCAATCTTCCGACAAGTATATAGAATTTATCCAGATGTATTCCGGAAGTTATGCACAATTCTTAGAGAAAAAACACTTTTGGAGGACACAA
The DNA here is from genome assembly GCF_902201215.1 of Prunus dulcis. Lineage (NCBI taxonomy): Eukaryota > Viridiplantae > Streptophyta > Magnoliopsida > Rosales > Rosaceae > Prunus > Prunus dulcis. Next base: position 12,802,691 of record NC_047651.1, read on the forward strand.
GATTTATTTGTGTCGAAGAAATGCTTGCAGCGATCCTACAAGTAGTTGGCCAAAATACTTGATATTGTGTAATTCGTAATACCTTTGGCCAATCACAATTTGCTGCTAGTGAAAATTTCCACAAGATTTTGAAGGCCTTGAATTCAATTGAATTTGATTTGATGGCTAAACTAAGACCGATTGTGCCTGCTAAAATAAGGGAAAGCACAAGGTTTTACCCTTATTTCAAGGTATATATATATGTGATGATTACCTAATTATATTAATATTTTAATTATAATTATAATTGTCATTATAATTATATTTATTTTTAATCATATGGTTATCATTACATATGAATTATTGTAGGATTGCATCGGAGCTATTGATGGTACACATATTTCGGCAATGGTGAGGGGACGCGATGTAAGCAGCTAGTGTAATCGCCATGGAAAGATATCACAAAATGTATTAGCAGCTTGTAACTTTGATTTGGAATTCATGTACGTTATTAGCGGGTGGGAGGGTTCAGCTCATGATTCAAAGCTGCTAAGTGATGTCTTATCAAGGAGGATCGGACTTAAAGTGCCCCAAGATAAATACTTATTTTTTAAATGATAAACATATATATATATATATATTACATTTCATACTAAATTTATATGTATTGTATATATAATTAGGTAAATATTTCCTAGTGGATTGTGGATTTCCTAATCGACGTCAATTTTTAGCTTTATTTCGAGGTGTGAGATATCATCTCCAAGATTTTGCAGGTCATGGTAATGACCCTCAATATAAAAATGAATTGTTCAATCTTCGCCATACGTCCTTGAGGAATGTGATCGAGAGGATATTTGGCATTTTTAAATCTCGGTTCACAATTTTTAAGTCAACGCCTCCATTTCCATTTAAGACACAAGTAGAGCTTGTGTTAGCATGTGTAGCACTACATAACTTTCTTCGCAAAGAGTGTCATTCTGATGAATTTCCAATTGAACCAATAGACGAATCTTCATATTCAATATTACCAGTTAATGAAGAAGATAATTTTGAACCTATTGTTCAAACTCAAGAGCAGCAACGAGAAGATGCTAATGCATGGAGGGCTAGCATAGCTTTAGATATGTGGAGAAATGCTATTTAGGAGAACATGAAGCTACATCAAATTGGCTATTAAAAGATTGGAAAAATTGTATTAGCTTTTACTTTTCTTTATTAAAATTATCATTTCTTTGTTATCTTTTTCATTGACTCTTGTAACTTTGAACGTTTGCTTTTATTTATTGTTCTATTTCTTTGTTATCTTGAACCAATTGACTTTCATTGGCTTTTTATTTATGGTTCCATTCCATTTAACCAATTGACTTTCAAAACAATAGCTTGAACCAAGTGTTTGCAGCCTAATAACCTTATACCTATCATACAACCTTTTGGAAGGAAAAATTCCACCATCATTTGGAAAGCTTGGGAATTTGTAGAGGTTGTTCTTGGAGAATTCGTGCATCATTGAAGTAGACCGCCATTGCTCATCATCCGACTAAGTTGGTTGGTTAGCAACATAAAAGTAAAAAATCCAAGTGGTCCTTTCAAATCTTATAAATTCTTATGATATAAATCTTTTAAAATCCAAAAGTAAAAAATCATGATTATAAAAATCTTTTAAAAAAATCTTTTAAGTCATTACATTCCTAAATAGCCTTTTAACATCCACTGGACTTATCCATAAATAGTCTTTTAAAATCTCAATTGAATACACCCCCCTTAAACTGTCATTCAACTCAATATAAAATTTCACTCAACTACTCAAAATCATATATAATTTGAAAAAACTAATAAAATCATATAATCCAAAGCTTCACCATCTTATGAACTCTTAGATGGGTTGACAACCATACCCAAGTCATTGTTGCTAATGGTGAAAGATATCGATTCTGACACTGAGACATAAGGAAAAGCTGGGTAGTTCAAGAAGGGCGGGAGTGTGGGTGTTCAACTAATAGAAGGATGGGGATGGGATATATGAGATGAGTAGTTCCTGGTAGAGACGCAAGTTGAATTCATAAAGATCTATAGTTTCTAACATCTTGTCTTGTAATGAAAGTGATTACGAAGTTTAGGTACCTTTTTAATTTTTATAATATATATTTTTAATTAAAAACAAATACATCACTTATTTAAGCCGGGAATGGGGATAACAATATCATACCCGGCCCATCTCCGCGTTAGCGCCGGGAACCTGACCCTGTTAGTCAACCACATTTCCATTCCAGTCTGGTAATTGATGGGCAGATCTAAGTTCAAAACTTGCCAACAAAAACTTAGAACCTAAAAGCTAATATATAAGGCAGACACAAACTCTGGGTATCATAACCTTTGATATTAAGTACATTCTGTGTTTTCTTCTTCACTTCTCCTCTCTTGTCTATGCAGATCCAATTTTCTTGATTCTTGCCAAGCAATTGTCTTTTGGCCTAGTGTGTGGCAAGTACATCAATGGGCCGTCCGGATTAGTACGTTCCATCCTGCAGCACCAAATTACAGAAACATTAGAAGAACATATATACAAAAATAAATAAATAAATAAATTGTAATTTTAGAGTCATGGAATTTGGTTGCAAGATGACTCACTTATAGTTAAGGAGGAAATGGTGAAGGAAGATAGCGATTTCCAGCTTAGCAAGATCATTTCCGGGGCACAGCCGGCTTCCAGCTCCAAAGGGAAGAAAAGTTAAGGGTTTGGGTGTGTAGTTCTGAGCCAGCAGAGAGCAGTTAAACAAGTCAGATCCAAGATATAAATTACTGTTTGCCATAATTATCAGTACATCAAAAGTGCTTTTGAACTTACATCCCATCGATCAGGGTTGAATTCCAATGGATTTGGATATATTTCAGAATCATAGTGAATGCTCCTGAACCAGACCAAAACTTTCCAGCCCTTAGGAACGCTATAACCTGAAATCAAAGCCATTAAGTAAATTTTTTAAGGTGGTTCCACATCAAAACAGATAAATTGAACAAATATACAAATTCTGTTTCCTCTAAAGCAAAACATTTAGAACCATGCACTCACCGTTTATATTGACATCTTTCTTTGCCTCTCGAAAAACGGTAAGGGAGAATGTTACGACACGAAGAGTTTCATCAATCACCTATGGAGTTTAAAAGTGTTAGCTGGAATATGATGGCATGGGCTGAAAAAATGGAAGTGAAGTCACTTATGTACCTGGGAAAGATACTCCATTTCGCGATATTCCTTGAACGTCATGCCCTTCTGTGTTGGTGGCCTCCTTTTTACAATCTCTTCTTGCTCTGCCTGCATTGACCAAACATTTTAGCAAATCAGAATTCATTAGAGGACTAAATCGGAGTGGAATGAGTATGGACTCAAAGTGAAGGCTAGAAATTACTATGTATGATGAATTGTCACATTGCACCAGTAAATAAGTTCCCAATATTAAAAATAAATTTGACAAAATAAAAGAACTTGATCCAAAACTACGAAAATTCATGTACCTTAGCTTTCTGGAAAAATTTTGGGTGTTTTTGTAGGAAAACGGCGGCCCACATCATTGTATGGCCAGAAGATTCATGGCCCGCATTCAAGTACATTAACAGAACATCTATAATTTCCGCATCTGTAAGTTTTCTTCCATCGTCATCAACAACATCTAGCAGAGCATCCATCATATCTTTCTTCTTTGCCACGTAGTTTCCGGCCTTCCTTTGAGCTCTGCGGTCGTCCACAATGGATTGAAATGCAGAGACAAGATTTTTCCGAGCCTAAAATGAAAATGACTCGGTTAGATGCTAAAACAAAATGCAAACACTAATGTCCATGTTACGAAAACAATAATTCCCTCACCTTAAGTGCTTTATGGTATGCAAATCCCGGAAGATTGATTGCCATGGCTCTAACTCCATAGTTAAGAATTGTATATTCCCTCTCCAGAGCCTCCATGACTGGCTCGCTCTCTGAGCTCAGAAAGATGTACATGATAATCCTGAAAGTAAGCTTTCTGAGTTGAGTTAAGAACTCTATTTCTCCCATTTTGGACCATTTCTCCAAAGATGATATGACCCTCTCTTCGATATACGTCGTGTACACGGACAATGCTTCATAACCATTGACTGGAGCTGCTGTTAGCTTTCGTAGACGTTTGTGTTCTTCAAAAGATATACTAGTGAATGAGTTCTTTCCAATTAGTTCCTCTGTGGAAATAGGCCACCCGGGTTTAAATGCATCATCATCTGTCAAAACTTTTTTACTTGCTTCAGGCGTTGTAACGATGATACTTGGGCTCCCAAACATGAAGGTTTTGTAGATTCCAGTACGACCAAACCTGCATTGTTCATTGATAAGGCAATCTTGTTAGATGTGTGCGAGTGTTTGTTTCACTTTTAACTCGAAGTGACCAAAAGTGGAGAGCATAAAGAAACTCTTCCATTCACATTATCAAAAACATTGGTATAACTGCCAACGGGGTAGTTCAGTAAAAAAGAGCATTGTCCTGTAGATTAGAGGTCTTAAGTTCGAATTCTCATGACATTATTATATTACCATATCAAAATTCCCTCAACATTTTATTTTGTAAAAGAATTGAGGGTAATGGTTACTAGAATATCGACAATGTACTAGTTACTGTAAATTGATATCCGGTACCAGATAATTCATCTGGCTTAGAGAAAGTAAAGAAAATAAATAGAATTGTAGACGAGAGAGAGAGAGGGGTGTGAACCTGGAAACCATGGAGTTGAGGAAGGCTTCAGGGTTGGAGGACTTGAAAGCTTTGAGAAAAGACCACATGTTGCCAATGAAAGGCCAGCCCAAGTCACCAGGAGGGAGAGAGTGCTTCTTTTCACCCAGCGGAGTTTCATAGTACCAGGAATTTGCATTCTGCAGAAGCCATTTGAGGGCCACAAGAGCACCAAGGCTGCACAAAAGGACCATCCACATGGAGGAACCAAGCTCCCTTCCAACTCCCACAACCAAACCCAACATGATTGTATACCAAACTCTGCTCTTTTACTTTGTGATCACTATACCCAGAGAAAGAGAGAAAACAGTTGCACACTCAGAGAGAAGAAGCTCACAGTCTACTTGTGCTTCTCTACGTGTTTGCACCCTCTTATATATAAATACTCTTGGGCATATAGCCTTGAATGCAAATTCCTGGAAATATTAGTTGTTTGACCAAACCCAAAAAAAAGTTCGTGTTGTGATTTATGGAGAAAATAAAAATAAAAACAAAATAAAGGATATGTGAATTGGAAAATAATTACATGGCGTATATGGTTGGCTTTACTCTTTATCTATATTTGGTTTTGTCGTGTGGTAAATGGTTTCAATTCTTTTTATGTGTACCACTATTTTTCTTTTTTTCTTTTTTTGTTTGTGTGGCTTGTTTTATCATCTTAATGCCATATAAAGTAGGTTCAAATTGGGTGATCGGCATTTTTGGTAAAGATCCTTTTATGGAAGAAAATAAATACAATGTATATAGATTATGAAAAGAAATAGTGTAATGTACATAAAATCGAATATGAGTTTATCATAAATTTGAAATGACTAAATACAACTATAACAACAATACTTTTCCATTTCCAACATGAAAAAAAAGCAATAAGGATAAACAATAATGCATAGGGAGATATGGTAAATCATATACATGGTAATTATTCAAGATTGAAAATATTGTGAGGGTTCAATGTTTCTTTTGTACAAAGGACTACTAGTGTAACACATGCATTGAACATTTTGAATGTGTTGGTAAAAGTGATTTATCATTGGTACGATATATCGGTACCTAACACTTGCTATTAGTTATATGAAGTGTAAAATTAGTCAGTATTACACAATTTATTATTATTTTTATATCATTTTTATTTCGTTAATTTTTGTATATTTAATTTGCATCGATCACATCTTCTCTGATTTGATATAGTCATTATTCTACTAAAGTAATGTGTTTTCTTCTGCGGTCCATTTTAATGAGGCGGTTCGAAAGTATTAGGGAAGAAAAAAAGTTGGGTATTTCTTATTCGAGTTAAATGTTGAAAAAGTTAAATATTTTCTTTCTAATATTGAAAGATGTCTTATGTTTAAATTCCACCACTTCATTGATTTAAAAAAAAAATAAATAATTTCAAAACATAAGTATTTAGAAAACTAAGATTTATATTTTTAGATTTTGTAAAAATCCCTTTATTTACGATGATTAATCACGGCAGAATTTAAAGACGGAATTTATTTGATAAATTTATTTGTATGAATTCCCTACAACATGGGTGGCTGTGATGAGACAAGCATTTGCGTGAGGGTGGAGGCAATCGTCGTGGTGGGAATGATGGTACATAGGAGTTATGGTGGTATGATAGCCTATTCTAGTTCTTGCACTAGAAGAGCATCATTTGTAGAACTACTTTGAGATCAAGGATGGTCCCAGATTCCCTTTTTTATTTCTCTCTCTTTTTTGCCAAAGTTGGGAATGGGGAGGAGACAAATTCACACACCAAGACCACTTGGGAGCACACCAAAGACTAGGCCAATCCAACTAAGACTCTAGTGGTCCCAATTTCATAATGTTTTGAAAATTCTCTGAATTTTCATACATTCTTTTTGTGATCAAGAAGTTTTTTATTTATTTATCAAAGACATCGAAAGTAACATTCCCCTGAGGTCAACAAACTAACATATTAAAAACAAGGTCAAAAGTCACTTTTAGTCCCTATAGTTTGACACTTCAACTATTTTTGACCATGTGGTTTCAATTCCATCAATTTTGCCATTGTAGTTTCGTATTTGTAGCAATTTAATGACAAGTTAGCATTCTTGTCAATTTCTTTGGAGGTGCAAGGGGCAATTTCATCAACTCAAAACTCTTGAGCATAAAAGCTTGTCTAAAACTCTCCCCATTTCATATTAGGGCTTGAAATTGGCCATTTAGGTTTAGGTTTCTTAAAAAATTGAGATTAGTGATTGAATTAGGGTAACTTTTAAATTATTATTATTATATATATAATTAAAAATAAATACAATACTTATCGGGCCGGGTTCAGGAATACCATCCCTGGCCCATATCTGATCGGGTATTTTAAAATCAGGGATCCGCGTACCTGCCCCCGTTTCCCCCCAGAAAATTCCCCCTGTTAAGGCTAGGGACCAGACGGGAATTGTTGCCATCCCTACCGTCAGAGAATGGTATCCCAATCCCAGCCTGAATCCCCTGTTTTTTAAAATTACTTATATAAAAAAGTTATCCATATGATAACACTTGAATTTTACTTTAAACTATCATTCAACTCAATTACATTCAATTGAAGTATAAAATTTCACTCAACTACCCAAAATCATCTCAATTTAATTTGAACAAACTAATAAAATTATTTTTGAGACCCAAAAAATCCAAGGCTAGGCCCAAATATATTCCCGGTCCAATGCGATGCCTTACCGAGAAGGAACCCGATTTGGGCACGCGAAAGTTCGTCATACGCGCTTGCACACATGCCACGCCAAGCAAATAAGCAACACGCCACGCTACAAGCTTAAGTGAGCCTAAGCCACGCAAATACTTGGGGCTTGCTGAGCGAGTTGTGGTATGACTGGTTACGAGTATTTACAAGGCCCATTGATGGTCCAATGAGTGGAAGTTTTGGGCTACTTGGGAGCTTCAAAACTCAAGCCCATTCCTTCAGCCCAAACATATGGGTGAGCATGAGAGAAAACCTAGTAGCTCAACACCTTAAGAAAACCTAATAGCCCATAACATGTGAGGAAATCCCACATTAACCAAAGCTTCTAGCAGCTTGACAAGACGTTGGAAATGGAGTATCAATGACCCAATACTGTGAACAAAGCCCAGCCCAACGCCTTGTAAAAATCTAGCATCGTATTCCACCCTTGTCAAAGCTCCATAACAGTCAACGAGAAGCCATTGCAGGAACTAAAGGAAATCCGTATGTGTAGAAGGAGTACCCATTAGACAAATGACTCTATCCATTCTCTTTTTTCCTCTGCGAGCTCTAATTTGAAAACCAAGGAGGAAAGCAGGTGGCTCTTCACCCCCATGGGGAGGTCCAACAGCACAAAACCTTGGAACCCCAAAGAGCCTGTGACCCATGCACTCTGATTAAAGAAATTTCACCAAAAAGGAGTGAATGGAAAGAAGCAAAGGAAAAGTGGGGATGAAGGATCGATAGAATTAGGATTCTAAGTGCCTATAAAATGAGCCACTTTCTACCCATAAAAAACAACTCACCTTGGTTGCTGCAAGCCTCCCACCAACCATGACAACAGATCGAAGGCAAGCATCCCCTTTGGAACCCTTCAATTTCATGCTTTGTTCTTCCATCTTCTTCCTCTCTTTCTGATCGAAGGCAAGCAACCATATCTAGAGAGAGCAAGCATCACCTCTCATCTCTGGAACCCTTCGATTTCAAGCCTTGTTCTTCGATTTCAAGCTGTTGGAAAATTGCTCAAACTACCCACTTCTCGTCTCTCTCTCTCTCTCTCTCTCTCTCTCTCTCTCTCTTTTCAACAAATCCCATTAAAATCCCTTCCCTCTTGCTTTAAACCTCTGTTCCTCATAGGAAACCCAAGCCTTCTCTCTCTCATGCTAAACTCATGAATACTCAGCTCCCATGCCACAAGCTTCTCATGTCAAGCCAAGAATTTATCTGTAAGCAACTGTTGGTTTCATTAGTGAAAAAGACCAAGGTGTTTCCTAAGGCTCAGCTACCCTTTTGAAACACTCTTGGGGCCTGATTCTTGAACTTATACACAATGGGCAAATCCAGCCATTTGCTCTTTACAGTAGCCCAAGCCCATTTGTAGCTGCCGAAAGAAAAAACCCCTGCATAAATTGGCGACTCCGCTGGGGATTAGGCCGCTATCTTCACCAATACCTCCAATCAGAAGCAATAAACCAGAGAAAATAAAAAAATAAGAACATTCTCTCTTTCTTTCTTTTTTTCCTTTTGTTGGCTATCTACTTTGCAGAACAAGCATAACATGGGTTACTGACATGTGCCTTTTGCTTGTGTCTTAGATCTCTATTCTCAAGCAAAACCAGGCCTTGTACCAAGGCTGGGGGCTTAGGCAAATCCATCATTCATGCCATTGAAGCGAACTACACATGCAAACTCCAAAATACTTGGGGGCTTTATGCCAAGCAAATCTGTTTTATATTTTAAAATAAAATTAAAAAAAAAAAAGAAAAAAAGAAGGAGTCAAGCATAGGCACCTCAAAGTTTCTCATGCTAAACCAAGCTATACCTCAGTTCCAAGAGCTGTGTGAACATTATTCACATCCTCATAGCAATTCCAAGCTATATGATTCCAAGCCAAGTTACATTATTCTAGCTCATACTCTACAAGCAAAGAATTTATGGCACTTGACTTATTTCAAATCTTCTTAGCCCCTGCCCTATTTCAAACATCATGCTAGTGTATATGCTCCTTAACCCCCAAAGCTCAAGTTATACTTGCAACAATACCATACAACATCAAGTTCTCATGAAAATATTGCACAAGATCATCCTCTAGCAATGCCCGGGTCAGCACTCAATGCCAAAAGAAAGGACATGCTAAATTTTCAAACAAAAGCAACATGCCAACCATTCTAGCTTAAACATCCCACATTTGGAAAAATCACTAGAAATCAAGCTTACAACCAACAAATCCCAAACTTTTCAGATTAGAACTAGACATACCAAGCCTCATTTTTTCAAAATTTTGTTGAATTTAGAGCTAGGGAAGCATGTCAAATAGATTCCTGAAACAGCCCATGCAGCAAGAACTGCACAGCTCCAGCAGCTTAACCCTTACTTTGAAATTCCACCGAAAATTCATTTTTGCTTCAAGTGATGCAAGACCAATTCCAACATAACCACTGAGAAGTCTATTTTCATGTCTCAAAAGCTCTGACTCAGATTCGAAAAGAAACATTTCAAAAGTTCAAAAAACACCCAGCAAGCTACTTTGAGATATTTTGACAAACACTTAGCATGCATTACCCAAGTGAGCTTGTATGACTCTTGTTTATCACCAAGCTAGAATCCTAAACGAGAAGTTCAACCTCAAAATTTGATTTATAGTTCATAAATGCTGGGACATACATAGGAACTCAAGCGTTCACGCATAGAAAACAAGCATGCAACAAAGGCATCAACATCAACTCATGAGCATGCTTCAGAAAAAATGGAGGCAGAGAGCACTACAATGGTTGGATGATCTTCAATTTTGGATATGTTATAAACAACATAATTTCGAGCAAATTTTGTGAGGTAAGTGTAATAACCCAAAACAAAATATCTAAAAAGTAGGATTAATTTATTTTACCAAAAAGACGATTTTGCCCTAGCATTATTTAATATGGAAAAATGTGACTTTTTGATCGAGAAGGAATTTGATAATTTCTCTTGCGCCATTACGTAGAGTACGGCGAAACGAGTTCATAGACACGTAGTGGGCCCGAATCGGAGTTGTAACGAAAGAGTTATGGTCAAAAGAGTCTCAGTGGCATAACCGTAAATATTTCGAAGTTATATCTATAAAAACCCAGCCAGCCTCTCTCTCTCACGCGAAAACGGGCCGCCGCCTTCCAAAGCTTGCTGGCGCCGCCTCAGGGCACCACCGGCCACGGGACCGGTGGCGTTAGAATCGCCATCGAGTCCCCTACATTTCCCAACCGATCTCCCGTCCGCCGACGACCTGTGCTGGCCGAAAACTGCGAAAGAACGACGGGAACTCACCGAAACTCACCGAAACTTCAAGGCTCCGATCTTCCTCCTCCGGCCACCATTTCCGTCGACCCAGGTATGGATCTTGAACCTCTCGAGCTGTTCTATCTGCTTGTTGGGTCGGATTAGATCGATTTGTAGTGTAGCCATCGGATTTTTGAGCTTGAAGTTTCAGCTAATTTTTGGCCTCTGTTTTCGGCCACTTCCAGTCACTTTTTGGGGTAGGTCCAAGAACAAAAGTGGCTCCAAATATGGTGTTTTACCTAGCGTAGGAGTTTGGAGCCGTGGTTTGAAGTTTTTCCGGCGAGCCAAAATTGCCTTGGACACCCAAACTGCCCGCGCGTGTGGCGGTGCGTGGGTGAGGGTAGTGAAGTGACTCTGTATAGTTTTACGATCCTCGTGTTGTCACGAACGTGTAGGATTTTGCGGATCTCGATTTGGAGTCCGTTTGAGCCCCGAACGGATTTTTCACATTGCGCGATCCCTGGGTGCAGTGTCATCGAACCGTTGGATCGCACCCAAATTCAGATATGTCGTTCTACATGATTTCAGGATCGTGTAGGATTGAACGGATTGCGAATCGGAGTTCCGGATACTCCGAAATCGCGAAGCCTGGGGCTAGGGTTTGGATTTTAAGCGATAACGCGATTTTGACTAATCCGACTGTCCGTTTCGGACCAAATTCGCGAAACATGGTTCTTTCTCATATTGGCCATTGGTAATCGTGGACCCCACGGGGTCCTGGATCAGCCGGTCTGGCGGTTTATCGCTTAGTAAAACTTCGAGTCTTTCAAGGTTGTTCTCATTGTCTGAAAAGCTAAAGTGGGCATAGGAGTGACTTGAAAATGAGTACACGCATTTCTAGGAGCCGGGGGCAGGGTGTTTAATTTAATTCTTCTATTGAGCAGTTTAATTAATTTAATCTTTATGGATAATCAAGAACCAGAGGCCCGACAGAACCACAGGAGGGACTGATAAGGTCATAATTTCACACATTTGCAGGCCTTCTTTGCTTAGTAATTTTGTTTAGCTTCTCTTTATTTTGAGTCTCTTACCTATATTTGTGTGTTTTGTAGGTTAAGACAGCAAGGGGATGACATTTGATACGATTATGCATGTTAAGGGCTAAGTGGCACAAGAGGAATATGAGCTTAAAGACAAAGCCAATTTTAGCCACACTCCTTGTCAGTCCAGTTTCGTAGGTCATTTTGCAGGCCTCATTTCAGCAACTTACACAGGTTGGATGAGGAGACATCCTTGATAGAGGTTGTTCCAATGGGTGTCTATTATAACATATCCCAATTTCAGCCCAATTGGATAAATCTGGAGCCCTCAGCACGTCAATGACTTAATCAAGTTCACAGAAATGTCATGTTGGCTGCCATTACATTTAATGTGGCTACATTCCTAGAGCCATGTGCTAGACATGGGCAGCCACACATGGGAGTCAAATCAGCTCAGGAACTCAGAAGGATGAACAAAAGTCAAGTTTTCCATAAAGAAACCATGCCAAAGCATGTATATGGCAGCTAGAGCAGTTGGCAAGTATGTCAGCTGGAGCAGTTGGCAAGTATGGGCAGCTGGAGCAGTTGGGAGCAGCTAAGACAGGTGTGCTTCACCAGCCAAAGGGGAGGACGAAATTGCACTCTATAAATAGAGAGCTGCACACTCATTCAAGGGGGTCAGACACACACATTCACTTCATCCATTACTCTCATACACACATTCAGATTCACCAAAAGAGAGAGGAGAGCTTGGAGCTGTCAAGGGAGCTTGGAGCTGTCCTGGGAACTTCCTTGCTGCCATCATCTAGTTCTTCTCCTCTCTTTATCCTATCTATGTATTTCTTATTTTCTGTATTCATAGTTATGTCTAACTAATCCATTTAGTTAGGGCTTAGGATGAAGCCCTAGTCATGAATATTCAATGTTATGGATGATTTTATAGTTAATTGATTTCCTTGCTTTTGTTATCAAGTTGTTAATCTCCAGTTTATTATGTGCTTGATGTATGTTTTCTTGGAGTAGCTAACTAGGATTTTATGCATCTAGCACAGGTTGGGAAGGGGTTTAGATTCACCAATTCTACTCTCCTTTCACAAGCAACACATGAATAGCCTAAGAATCATTCAAGGGGTTAATAACCATAGGTTGACTAGGACAGATACCATGTTCTAGGACTTGTGTGATTATCATATTCTCAAGGAGCTTAATGACTCTTATATGCTTTATTCTAAGTAGATACCATGCTTAGGTTGCATATTAGAGATCAGGTGTTGTGTAGATACCATGCATAATCACATGCCTTAGGAGAATCATGCATCCTGCACCTAGATACCATAGGCTTGTATGCGATAATCTATTGTTGATGAAGCTTGAGTCAATTTCTATGCATTCATAACTTGGATAGGAAAACTAGTGGTGGATTCCAAGGCTCTAACACCTCTCAATCATTGTTTCACAACTTGTTGATTGCTGCTAGTGTTTACTTTCGAGCACTTTCATTTCACTTTCTTCTTTTCGTTTCAACAACAAAACCCCCCATTTCGAGTGCGTGTGTGGTGCTAGGATTCTGTCCTAGACCTTGAGTAATTAGCAAGAGGCATTGTTGAATTCGACCTTGCCTTTAGCTAGTTAGTCAGTTTCTTTGTTTTATTTTTTTTTTTCTAGCATTCTAAGTAATTTAACTTGGAACCAAGTTACCATTCTCCGTGGGATCGACCTCGTATTTACATAAGCTATACTATAAATGGTTCGTGCACTTGCGAGAATTAAAGTTGCTGTTTTTAATAACTCATTTTAGTTGTTAAGAATTGGCTCAACAAGTTTTTTGGCGCCGTTGCCGGGGATTTGGTAACGATGGTGCTATAGTTAGATTACTTTGATTGTTTTGTTTTTGTTTGTTTCATTTGTTTCTTTTCGTTGGTTTTTCTTTTAGTATTCAGTTTTAGTATTTAGTTTTTATCTCCATTGAAAGCACTGAATTGACTTCCTTGGTGTGTGCATGTCCGAATCTGACCAGGAGCAAAGTTCTCCTGAGCCACTTTCACCAAGAACTGCTGCTGTACGTGCTGGTTTGAGGAGGAATTATAGTTCTTCAAGCGTTGAATCTAAAAGTTACGAATCTGAAGGTTCAAGCAACATGGCAGAGATTCCAAACAACAACAATGATGAAGGAGGTGGTGCGCTTGTTGTCCAACCAAGAAAACCCCTGCGTGAGTTTTCCATTCCCAAAGTCACCGATCAACCTTCGTGCATTGTCTATCCTCAACTCACAGTTGACAGGTTTGAGCTTAAAAGTGGTATGATTCATCTTCTTCCAACTTATTATGGTAATACCACTGAGGATCCTTATATGCATATTAAGCAATTCTTTGAAATATGTGCTACGATCAAAATTCAAAACCTTGATGATGAGCAAATTAAGATGAGGCTATTCCCATTCAGTTTAAAAGATAAAGCTAAGTCTTGGTTATACTCTTTGCCTAATGCTTCAATTCATACTTGGGAAGAGCTTTCTAATAAGTTTTTGCAGAAATTCTTTCCGGCTAAAAAGACTAACAAGATTAGAAAGGAAATTCTTGGTTTCACACAAAAGGAAGGAGAAGCTTTTCATGAATGTTGGGAGAGGTACAAGGAGATGATAAGTTCTTGCCCACACCACAACATAGAGAGTTGGATGCAAATGCAATCTTTCTATGAAGGTTTGCTAGATTCCGAAAGGATGATGGTAGATGCAACAAGTGGAGAAGGACTGATGAACAAAACAGCAGATGAAGCTTTTACTCTCTTTGAATCCTTGAGTGCTAACTCTCAACAATGGAGCCACAATAAAGGAAGAGGAGCTCCTATGAAAGCTGTGGTCTCTGAGGTAAGTAATAATAATGAGATTGCTGCAAAACTTGATGTTATGTGTTCTTTGCTTCAACAGGCAGTGGCTGGCCCTCTAGGAAACAAAGTGGAAGTTCAAGACCAATCTTTTGCGGAGCACATGCTAGAACAAGCAAATGCCCTTCAAGCAAGGAATCCTCAAAATGATCCTTATTCAAACACGTACAATCCGGGGTGGAGAAATCATCCTAATTTCAGGTGGAGCAACAATTCAAATGTGCAACAATCTCAAGGACCTCCCCCAGGATTCCAAACACAACAAAGGCAATTCCAACAAGCTCCCCAACAAGTGCAAGAGCAAAGGGGTGATCAAATGGGAGAATTGCAAGACATGTTCAAGAAGTTCATGGGGCAACAAATGCAAACCAATCAGAACCTTCAAAATGCAGTGAACAAGCTAGAAGTGCAAGTTGGGCAGATTGCATCCTCCTTGAGCAATAGAGCATCTGGAACTTTTCCAAGTCAAACAGAGGTGAATCCAAGGCATCATGAGCAAGTTAAAGCAGTGCACATCTTGAGAAGTGGTAAACAAGTTGATAATAAGGTTGGAGATGCCAATGAAGAGCAAGAAGATGGAGAAAACGTGGAGATCATTCAGCCACCACATGGGCAGCCCACAGCTTCCAACAAACAGTCCATCAATGCTCCTGGAATGAGCACAGGCCCTAAGGTATCATCTAATGCTAATCAAGTTCCAATTTCAACTAATGCTTTTAGGCCTATTGCACCCTTTCCCAGCAGGTTATCAAAGTCAAAGAAAGATCAAGGCTTGGATGAGATAATGGAAACATTCAAGAAGGTGCAAATCAACATCCCATTGCTCAATGCTATTGCTCAGATTCCAAAGTATGCAAAATTTTTGAAGGATCTATGCACTAACAAGAGGAGATTCAAAGAGCATGAACAAGTTGCATTGAGTGAAGAGGTAAGGGCAGTCTTACAAAGAAAGCTACCTCCAAAGCTAAAGGATCCAGGTTCGTTTTCTATACCTTGCATTGTTGGTGATTTCAAGATTCCAAAAGCTTTGCTTGATCGCGGTGCATCCATTAACCTTATGCCATATCATGTTTATGAGAAACTTAACCTTGGTGAGTTGCAAGCCACAACTGTGAGCATTCAATTGGCAGATAGAACTATTCGGTACCCCAAGGGCATTCTAGAAGGCGTTTTGGTGAACGTAGAAGGTTTAATCTTGCCAGCTGATTTCTTAGTCTTGGAGATGGAAGAAGCACCAATTCTTGACAATGAATTGCCCCTTATCTTTGGCCGACCCTTCATGGCTACTGCTAAGACCAAGATTGATGTAGAGCAAGGCACTCTCACCATGACCGTTAATGGAGAAACTGTTGCCTTCAAAGTGTTTGATGCCCTGAAGCCAAATGTTGTACAAGATTGTTTTCAAATTGAAGTATTTGGTAATCCAGGGTAAGAGAGATTTGATGGCCTTCCTTATTCAGTAGAATCATGCTTGCTGAAAAAAGGAGACAAGGAGGAGCAGGGGGCAGCCCACATGTTCAATGCTCCAATTCCCACACACAAGAAGGGGCTGCCCAAATTTGGAGATGTTAATATTCCAATCATTCCTACAATTCATTGTGATTCTATTCATAAACAGAAAAGGAAAAGAAAAGCAGCAAGGAAGCAATGGAAAAGGAAAACAAGCTTGGTGAACTCTCTTGCATTGCATGAGGTGTCGATTGAGCCCAAACCCCCCCATTCACTATAGAAAGTTGGATGTCTGGCTGAAGACATGAAACTTAGCGCTTCTTGGGAGGCAACCCAAGGTGACGAGGAGAAGATAGAACGTGCGAGGAAGCTTGCTTGCGTCCTAATCGCTTCAAAGGGGAGTTTTTCTAAACTCTAACCTTTGGTTATGTCTTTCCCTTGTCTTCTTTCCTTTCATTTATGAGGCATTGCTTTTTCTTACACTCTAAACATTGAGGACAATGTTTCATTTAAGTTTGGGGGAAGGATTTAGTTATGTTGTTTCAAATTGTCAAATTTTAAAATTTTGAGTGTGTCTAATGGCCAAAAACGCAGGATTTTGTGTCTTGTTTTGTTATCCTTCCAAACACCTATGATAAGGCTTGGATCTAATACTAATATGGTTTCTCAGAAATTGATAGTCATTGTTTAAGGACTTTGGGTGGTTCTGAGTTAACTCTGTCTTGCATGCCATCCTTGCACTTATTGAGCACTTTGCCAAGTTAGTCCAATTTCTTGCTACTTGGAGATGTTATGCAAATCTACTTATCTCATGATCTTGGTTTCGTACTCTAGAACTTATTTGAATATCTCTTGAGACGTTTTGTTGCCATACAATGCTTAGGAGGTGATTTAGGCCATGTTTGAACCGTTTGAGCTTTTCTAACCATTTGAGCCTACGTTAATCCTCTCTTTGTGTAAACCATTCCTACCATAATGAACCTCTGTGTTCTTATTCTTCCTTATTCTTTGAGCAATTAAAGTTATCTTCAAAAGAGAGTTATAAAGAATGCAAGGTTTTTGGAGCAAAAGTGAATCATTAGTGCCATAACCCAAGTGTTGAAAAGAAATAAGTTTGGGGGGTATTGGTAACTAATCAAAAGAGGTAATGAAGTGTGACCAATGTAGTCACGGCCCTAGGGTGTTATAAAAGAGAAGATCATGGTGATCTAGGGTAAAGATCCACAAAATTAGGCCAAATACACAGATATGAAGGTGCTGAAATTATTTTGAAAATATGCTCATGTATGTGTTCCTTGCTTGTTACAAAGTTCAGTAATCTCTCATGCTCTTACCTATGCTTTAGTTGTGCTCAAGATGTTGTTATATATCCATATCCCTTCTTTCATTCAACCACTACCCTAAACCTCATTACTACCCTTGTAAAGTCCTTTTGATCCTTGGTATTGTATGGTATTACTGTGGAGAGCTGATTTGATAATGAGCTTATGGGGTTCGGAATTCTTGATTTTGTTCTAAGTGTGTGTGCATGTACTTATCTGAGTTGCAGGTGTTGTACTAATTTGGAATTCACACACTACACTTAAGGATGTCATTGTGAGCTTTGGTTACCCTTGAATCATGTGTGGAACTTAGATTGTGATTGTTGTGTTTCTTTGGAACCATATACGTTGGTGATTCTTTGAGGATATTGTTTGGAAGGCTAGTTGCTTATTTCCTGTTTCCTAAGTTGTAGTTTTATTTTGTTTTGCTCGAGGACTAGCAAAATCTAAGTTTGGGGGTATTTGATAAGGTCATAATTTCACACATTTGCATGCCTTCTTTTCTTAGTAATTTTGTTTAGCTTCTCTTTATTTTGAGTCTCTTACTTATGTTTGTGTGTTTTGTAGGTTAAGACAGCAAGGGGATGACATTTGACACACTTCATGCATGTTAATGGCTGTGTGGCATAAGAGGAATATGGGCTTAAAAACAAAACCAATTTGAGCCACAGTCCAGTTTCGTAGGTCATCTTGCAGGCCTCATTTCAGCAATTTACACAGGTCGGATGAGGAGACATCCTTGACAGAAGTTGTTTCAATGGGTGTCTATTATAACATATCAAAAGTTCAGCCCAATTGGATAAAGCTGGAGCCTTCAGCACATCAAAGTCTCAACCAAGTTCACAGAAAAGTCATAGTTGGCTGCCATCACATTTAATGTGGCTACATCCCTAGAGCCATGTGCTACACATAAAAGCAGCCACACATGGGAGACAAATCAGCTTGGGAAGTCAGAAAGATGAACAAAAGTCAAGCTTGTCATAAAGAGACCAAGAATAATTCACCAAAGCATTTATTGGGCAGCTGGAGCAATTGACTTTTTTGGCAGCTTAGGCAATTAGGAGCAGCTAAAGATGAACAAAAGTCAAGCTTGTCATAAAGAGACCAAGAATAATTCACCAAAGCATTTATTGGGCAGCTGGAGCAATTGACATTTTGGGCAGCTGGAGCAGTTGGCATTTATTGGGCAACTTAGGCAATTAGGAGCAGCTAAGAGAGGTGTGTTTCACCAGGTAGAGGGGAGGACGAAATTGGCACTCTATAAATAGAGAGCTGCACACTCATTCAAAGAGGAGGAGGGAGATATAGAGGGAGACACACACATTCACATAATCCATACTCTCATACACACATTCACCACAAAGAGAGAAGAGAGCTTGGAGCTGTCAAGGGAGCTTGGAGCTGTCTTGGGAACTTCCTTGCTGCCATCATCTAGTTCTTCTCCTCTCTTTATCCTATCTATGTATTTCTTATTTTCTGTATTCATAGTTATGTCT